>NW_026922998.1:0-20978 GCF_032062105.1 Saccostrea cuccullata
GCTGAAATACAGTGAAACACGCTTATAGTGAACATATTTATAATGAATTTATGCTTACAGTAAAGTGATCTTCATGCCCTGTGACTTTGAAATGTATTGTAAATCTGGCAGATATAACAAATTAAATGCTTCTTATAACAAAGCAAAATTGCCGGTCCACGGAACTTCATTATAACTGTGTTTTACTGTATTTCAAAGACTGGTACATGACAACTATGGGCAGGGTTCTTTTATATCATTTACCTATCTGTTACATCATTTACAATAATTGTTCATCATAGGTGAATGACCAAGGGGAATAACTACTGTAATCAAGAGCATTAAAATTGCTGTTATCTTCTCTCTATCATTGCTGTTACTTTCTCTTGGGCATAGCTATTTTCTCTATTGCTACATTTTTTTTCTCTCTATCATTGCTGTTATTTTCTCTCTATCGTTGCTGTTATTTTCTCTCTATCATTGCTGTTATTTTCTCTCTATCATAGCTGTTATTTTCTCTCTATCATTGCTGTTATTTTCTCTCTATCATTGCTGTTATTTTCTCTGTCTATCAGGAAGCATCAATCTGGAGGGGATTAAAGACCTGGACTGGGACGAGCTGTTCAGTCTCCCTAAGCACTACTGGCTGGACGACACCAGGGAGAGTAAGAGGTTCCTGGAGGATCAGGTGGGAATCGACGTCCCCCAGCCCATCTGGGACGAACTCAATGCCCAGGAGAAACGCATCC
The DNA here is from genome assembly GCF_032062105.1 of Saccostrea cuccullata. Classification (NCBI taxonomy): domain Eukaryota; kingdom Metazoa; phylum Mollusca; class Bivalvia; order Ostreida; family Ostreidae; genus Saccostrea; species Saccostrea cuccullata. The sequence continues at coordinate 729 of NW_026922998.1, forward strand.
AGGAGGAGCTATAAGAATTACGTGATCCAAGAGAGACAATCTGATCTTTCCTGCTATAAGCTTTTTAAAATGTTTTTTTTTTTTGCAAATTTAGGAAGGAATTAATATCCTGCCTAACAAAGACTTCAATTTGTGAATGGATGTTGTCTGTACCATGTATAGAAAGTTAAATGCAGTTTCATTAGAAAGTATGAATAGGAATCAGAAGCTTTACTTACAAATCATGGATACAAAATGCATAATATTGTAAATACTTTGATGGAACTATATACTTGATTTTAAGAACATTGATTATTAGATCTCTACAGGATAATGTGACAAATTTTCGAGCCGTTTGTTACTGATATTGTATTAACTGTTGTGTAGGACTTTTGTTTTGAGGGACTCGAATGCTTACTAGAGATGGCTGTATCAGATAATATGCTTCTGTCCATCATGTTATCCTTGTTCTGTTTCATTGTTACAGATCCCAACAATCGGTGCATTTTGTTTCGTTAAGGTGTTGCTTTCTCGTGCCATTTTATTTGCTTGTTTATATTGTAGGATGTACATGTATTAATTCATTTTATTTAAGTAAACATTAGTCTTAACTGTCTTTATATTTTTTTTTTATGAGATCAGGGATAAAACCTGTAAAAATGACAACCATAGACACTTATCATAATGAAGGCCTATTTTTTTTTTTAATAGAATTAGTTTATTACAATCAAGAAGAAAGAGACTGGCATTCAGAATCGGTAATATACACCTTATTAAACAGTATGTAACAGACAATGTTCACACTTTGTTATAGGGGTTAAATGGGTACGTTAATGTTACAGTTTTAGACAGGGGGCCTTTCCTGGCAAATGATTGCTTCCTGTATTCTTCAAGAGGAAGTTCCCTAAAAAAAAAAAAATAAATCATGGATACATTTTGAAAGAAATGTGGATCATTTAAATAAACTGATTTCTTTAGTATATGATGAAATCGCTCTGTTGAAAAAGTCATAAGATGATCACCTGAGGCAAAATGCTCACCTGACATAAACATAGAGATCTTGTAGCTCTGCCTTTTGAACAAACTTACAAATTGTAGACTTAATCTTGCCAAAGTTGCTGTATTTTATAAAATTTAAAATTGTAAAACTGAACTCAAAATTGAATCTTTCCTATAGCTTAAAGCTTTTCCAGCACAGTGGTTTTCCTGACCAGTATATCTTCACTTTCAAGATTTTTGATTGATTTGAACATATTTTATTGCTTATACTTTACAATTGGGATTGGGCAAAAGTTCGAAAAACTTATTACGCCCTCTCCCTACATATACATTATACCAAACATATTTACTTATACCAAACATATTTACTTATTTTTCTTATGTAATTTCCGTGAAATTTACCAAGTTGTTTTGGAGACGTTGAAAATTTAACAGACAGCAGACAATGGACAAATATTTCGAGAGAATTCTGTAGTTGGTTCAGGTGAGTTAAAAAGAATTCAATTACCTGATAAACAAGTCTCTATAACTGAGATACATTTTTTGTATCTGACGTTATCCTGGCCTTTTTAACCACAAATAAAATCTGTCTTTTAAAAAACGTCAGATATTTCGGTCTGTTCTTATACAAACCCTTTTTATATGCTGAAAACGGGGGATGTATAAAGTGGACTAAAGCAGCTGGAGAAAAAAACATTGATAGACTATCCCAATTTTTTTTCAGTTCAGGATCTACAGATCTGCAGCTACTAAATAAAATGGGGTAAAAATCACGTCACTCATATTGGTTAACAAAACTAGAACCCCAATTTGAGCTGATTTAGTTTTCTGTCATTGAGTCTAATGTCAGACTATGTAGAAATAACTCCCCCTTTCCGAACCCCCCCCCCCCCCTTCCCGGGCATCTTTTAAAACAAGTCCATGTAAACATGGTAAAGTATGGACTGTACTTTTGGTCACGAAATTAATATGAAAACGAAATTTTACAATTTTATGGCCAGTGACTTGCCATACACCAGTTTAGGTTTAATGCAGGATAAGATATTCTCTGTTGAGAAATCGGTGGCTCGTTTTGATACTCGTTGCCTTTATTAGGGCTTACATAGAGAAGGTGAGTGGGTATTAAAACGATCCGCCAACTTTTCAATAGAGAATGCAGGCTAAGCTTGAATCAAAACCAGCTGTAGTACTTTGTTTTTACTTAGAATTCACTAACTGACCAATCACAATACCTGTAGTTAGCTTTCATGGTGCTGACCATATACGTGGGTTCGGGGCGCCTGGTCAGTTTGCTCTCTGTTGGGGTCCTGGGTACAAAACCAGAGTAGCCCGGGCACTGTCGGACACTGAAATGTACACGGTACTGCGTCAATTACTGCTCATCAATACATGAATTACTATGTAAAAATGACATAAAATATTTTATCGAAGTCACATACAATAGACACTATAAATAAATAATAGAGATTGTAAGAATGTTTGCCATTTTACCTACCCCGATGCGTCGTCCTCCATTCTGCAGTGCCAGCTATATGACAATACTCAATATTTAATAATCTTATTTATAGAACCTTTAAACGCCAAGATTTCCCCCGTTTGGCTTTTCGTCAATAACATGCATTCAAACGCATTACAGCTGTATAACAATATTGAAATACAACAGACCATGCATTCTAGGGACAAGGTTATAAACAAATTATCTGTTGCAAGTTTCTATCAAAACCATTTTAAGGACAGAAGCTGGAATTTTTCTTAGGGGATAAAAAATACAACTCGGATTTTTAAAAAATATATAAATAATGGTACAAACGCCGAAACCTATTTTATTCATTTAAAAACAATAAAATTTGGTGTGGTTGTGGGTGGGTGGGTTGGGTTAGCACCCCCTCCCCTCGGAGGCTCCCCCGGCCACCAATGGGTCTTTAAATAGGAAGTTGGCAAATTCCAAAGTTTAATGAAATTAAGATTTTTGTTCCAGAATGTTAAATATTTTACACTTTTACGAATGTGATATTATATTATTGTACATTTTCCATTTACAATTCCAAATGCAAAATATCTAAGTTCATCGGAGGGCCCTTGATTGGTGAATATCATAAACTTACAATATACTGGAAAGTTGATCTTCTTTCACCAGCCTTCGTATTAATGGTGTATTGCTTCGGGGTTTTTCTCCCATTCCTTTGGATAGCCTGAAAATAAACAATAAATTCAATATAGCAACATAACAAAGTCCTGGGGGGGGGGGGGGGGGAGTGGTGTTCGATTCTCGTTCCTAAGACATACAGTACAACATTAGTAACTGTTCCTTCGCCGACTGTCCGGCATTTAAAGTCAAAGTCACGGGTATTTCGGATTTTAGGGTATGCTCTTCAAAAGTACATCTCTTGACAGGTACTAGCTAGACGTTGGCACAAAAAAAGAACCCTGGCTCTATCACAGACTCGATTTTAGCGCCACGCATTTAGGAGGCTTTATATTTCGAGGGAATATATTTCGAGGGAATTACTAAAACGTCATTTTGTCAAGTCAGATCCTATAGGAAGTGAAGCTTTGACCATATTTTGAATACAAAATTTATGGCACGCCAAATTCACAAAAATGAGCTAAACATAGTTTCACAGTTGATAAACTAGGTTTAAAGGTTGTAAACTATAGTTTATGAATGATAATCTAAGTTTATCTGTCTGTAATAAAGCGTTAACAGTAGATTTTGTTGATAAACATAGATTCACGTTTGTAAACTATAATTTACAATCGTAAACTATAGTTAAGAATTGTTAATCATAGTTTCACAAATCGAAACTATATTTATCAGTTAACAGTTAACTATAGTTAAGAGTTGTAAACTATAGTTTACAAACTGTGAAACTGTATTTATCAGATAATCTATGTTTTGCAATCGCAAATGATTGTTTTTCGGTGTTAAGTATAGTTTACGGTTGTGAAACATAGATTATCGCGTTAACTATGGTTTACAGATGTAAAATATAGATTAACGTTGTTAACTATAGTTTACAGTCCGTAAACTATAGTTTACAACCGATAAACCTAGTTTATCGATTGTGAAACTATGATTAGCTCATTTTTGTGAATTTGGCGTGCCATAAAAATTTTAAAAGGCCAATTTGACAACAGATTTACTGTTCTAATTACATTGAGCAATTGAGAGGCGTGACTATTTTAAAGAAAATTGGTTATTATATTCATGTAACATGTGGCACTAAATGTTCATTTTCATTTTTAGTTTCAATACTTTTTTTTGGGGGGGGGGATACTTCATATGTTTTCAAATTATACAGGGCCTCTGCTGATCTGTTAACAATAAAGCCTATGCTGACAATGGAGGATCTCAAACACAGCAAAAAGAACAGATAAGTCATTTAATTCAATGTAAGTTATAAGTAACTCGTCCAAATTCCCAAGCAAACTGTCCGTATAATTTCTTGGGTAGTAATATACGATACTAGTATTTACTGTAAATTAACTACCTGACGTACCTGCTTGTTTCTCCCAGCTGGTTTAAGGGTGAAGTGATAGCATAGCCCCGTATATAATTCTACTTTTAACAAGATTCGATAAAGTAGTCCACACTTAATTTACACAAACTGATTTGTTTGTAGACATTCGATCAATTCGTTTGATAGACGTTTTATATTTCTCTGTTCTGTCTAATTTGTCAACTTAAGAATGTTTGTCTTCTATTGCAAAGAATTGAATTATTTCAAGAGAGAGAGAGAATCGGCGCATGCTGGTAAAGAATGTAATTTATATTCATCGAAATTTTAAATTACTAATTTTCATAACCAACATTCTTTTGTAAATGTAGTTAAAGATAAAATGCAGAGTCTCCGTGCACTATGGAACCCTTATAGAAGATGTCCCCATTTTTTTTTTTACTTCTGTGCTCATACAATGGGCTGTTTCCTCCTCAGTGGGCGTCATTAAAATGCTACGGTTGAAGAAAGCAAGGACTTGGTTTGAAAACAGCTGCAGGTCTTAGTAATATTCTGAAGTACTGTGTAATTTATTTGCAGCCAAGTATTCAGAAACAACCGACCGCACTGCCATATACTAGCAATATTAAAATAAAAAGCAACAAAACGCAGAGAAATAAAGACCAAAATTTTTAAATAGAGGCACTGAAGATTGGACACTATAGCAATAAAGCAAGTTCTAGTTTAAAAGCTTTGAGTTAAGCCAAGTTCGGATACGAGTTACAGGGCATCAGAATACGTTTAAAAAGACCACGAAAATGTACAAAAATCTCAGTCTTTCTCGATAAGTTTCCTCCAAAGTTCGACAAGATCTATTAACTGGTATTTATTCATTTTAATATTCATTTAATCTTTTATTGGGGGCGGGGGGGGGGGGGGGTATTTCAACACCTTTAAGAAGAGTAATACCTTTTCAGCAGGAGTTTTTCCGGCTGGCTGTACGTTCGTTCACTCAGATCATCATGATGCACGACCCCCCGACTCTGTACGAAATCCCAGAATACCGCTCTCTGCCACTCCATAGGTTCAGGGTCATAGCGCTGCCCCGCGGACCGCACCATATTGGCCCGCTTCTCCAAAGTTGTGGAAGGAGGATCGATCTAGGGGAAAATTATTAAAGAAGAGTAAATGTCAATCCATGATTTATTACATAATTTGACTAATTATTTTTACTTATTTATTCATAATTTTTTTTACACATTTATATCTTATAGATAAATTTACACAGACCTGTGGGAATTTAAGACAAGCCTCCTCTGCGGCGGCTGTGGATGTTGACGTCCATCGTACCCGCTGAGCTAGCCTATTTATCAAGTTTGAATCCATCAGGCCAAACTTTGTACGCAGGACATGCACACTCTCTGGTCTCCCCATCACCTCTGAGCGAACCCTTCGGACACACTTTCGGTCCACTGCCGGTTTTGGTAGAGTACATGCTATTTTACTCGGAGAGGGACTCCCAGTAATTTCTTTAGGTTCCAAAAACCTAATTAAACAAATATTATTTAAAATATATGAATAAAATTAAAATCAAAACCTGTCGAAAAAGGATGAAACAAATCACTCGAGTCAAATTATACCGGTAGTCCATGCATATTTAATACAAATGCAGTCGTAAGCAAAACGGGGTGTTTGTATGGAGGGGTGGGGTGGGTGAGTTATTAGCAATAGCAGTTTAATAAAATTGACCTCTGCTCTCTATTTAAACCATTTCACTTTGCTTAACCGATGTTATGAATCCTAGTACGCGAGTCATTAGTATAATTTTACAGTTCAGAATTGTTACAAGATCTTGAGATCATTATTTCAATATCTGAATAAAAGTTATTACATACATGTTACACTATGAACTATTAATACATGAGTCAAATTAAACTACATAAAAAATCTTTGCACGAATTGAAATATTGTTTAGAGCCCTACATATTTTATTAGCGGTATTTAAGAAAATACATAGGCGCGGGAACCGGGGGGGGGGGCTTAGCTCCCCTACTTTTTTGTAAAGATAGACATTATATAGGCATTGAAAATTGGGGTTTACCTTTTTTGTTGGTTTAGCCCCCACTTTCAATTAGCCCCCCCCCCTTCAATTTGCTTCCGACGCCTATGCAATAAACCTATACGTCATTTTTTTTTCAAAGTAGTAATATAGTACTTATAATAGCAATGGCAAAATATCATACAGCTGCATGTAAATGGTGTGTTTGTTTCCTTACCGACCAGTGTTGATGCATTTTGTACCCAGTCCTAGCACAGGTCCCTCCTCCGGATCACGCTCCTGTTGTCTTTTGGGGCCCACAGGTTCTATTGGGAACTGTCTTGGGGGCTGTTGTAGGGTCCCCTTACTAACAATGGAGGGTAGCTGGAGAAAACGGACGGGGCTACGGAAGGGGGAGGGGGCATAACATTGCTGGTAAGTTGTCATTGTCATCCTGCCTCCATTTGCAAAGTTTTACACCGACGGACAACTATTGTGACGTCGGTATTCCAACCCTTATTGTAACGTCATAAATAGATGTAAAGTTGATTGTGACGCCCGGGATAGGTTACCCTGATTATGATGTCATAAATATATGTACAGAAGATATAAAGATATAAAGATATAAAATCGACAGATCCACCCATTAATACTTTACTTCATCTATTTGATCACATGATCAAGCCAATAGCTAACTATGGATCCGAAATATGGGGTATATTGTCATCATCAATGCAAGGAAAAGAAAAATGTTTATTTGATACATTTAATTAAAGATTGGGAGATTGAAAATCTTCATATGAAATTTTGCAAATTTATCATAGGGTCTGGGAAAAGAAGTACCAATATTGCAGTTCTATCTGAACTGGGTAGATAACCACTATTTTATTCTATTATTATAGCAATTATATCTTACTGGCACAGACTGGAAACATGCCTGAAAACTCTTTGTTATACAGTACATACAAAGAAAGCATTATCTTGGACAGTTGTAATGTAAATAGTCGGTTTTCAAATGTAACATATTTCTGTGACAGAATGGGCATGGATTTGTCAAGATGTAAATCAATGAAACTAATAACTTTAAAGAAACATCTGAAAAATATTATTAGAGAGGATTTCCTTCAATATTGGTTTAAACAAAGAGATGATGATTGTCTATCGGGTAAACTTACAACATATTTCTATATAAAAAGAAGTTTTGAAATTGAAAAGTATTTATTATTAAAAAATTTTGAACAAAGAAAAATTATATGCAAATTTAGAGTGAGTTCACATAACCTCAGAATAGAAAGTGGAAGATACGAAAAAAACTAAACTCTGTAGGAGAGCAAACCACCCTTGCAAGAAATGAAAGAATTTGTAGAATGTGCGACATGGACTGTGTGGAAGATGAGATACACTCACTGATTGAATGTCCATTATATAAACATGATAGAGATGACTTTTTTAATATTATTGCTAAAAGTAATAAAAATTTCTATACTTTAACAAATAAAGAAAGATTTTTATGGATTATGTCAAATGAAAATGACATGTGCTTATCAAGCTGGGTAATTTTTTAATCAATATCTTTAAAATAAGAAATAGCAAATTATGCAATGTTAAAGAAAGAAACAAATAAATACAAAAGAGTAATAATGTTTATACTCTAATAATTTAATTATGGTTGTAACGATGTATTTGATTGGACAAAAAATTATTCTATATCGTATAAAATGGGTTGCCTACGTCACAATGACGTGCGTCAAAAACGTATCAATCCGCCTGACGTTACATTCAAATTTTGCACAAATTGAAGTCATTTTGTTAGAACAATAATCTTTTTTTCTTACATCAAATGAATGAAAATTAAATTATAAGCAATGAATTTAATAGCTACCCATTTTATACGGTATAAACTGGGTTGGAACAGTTTACGCTTTTTTTTATAAACCGCTTCGCGGTTTATAAAGCGTAAACTACCCCAATCCAGTTTATACCGTATAAAATGGGTAGCTATTAAATTCATTCCTTAAGTAAAAAAAAAAAAACAAACTTATATTTACAGTATGTTGATTATATATGTTGTAATCCTTAACTGCTGTAACATCATTTATCTTTTGTTAGTTGCTGCTATCAATTTTGAATTTCTTCTTGTGTTTTTCTTATTACTTGTATGCCCTGATGTGCCCCAAATTGGTATTAATAAATCTTATAGTTGATTGTGACGTTAGAGATAGGTTACCCTGATTGTGACGTCATAAATAGATGTAAAGTTGATCGTGACGTTGTCGGCAAACAAGTGCAATAATTGTTATATAAAATATTAACTTTTTTCTTTTCAGTGTTAGATTACGTAAAAGTTACTGCGGAACTGTAATGCTATTTTAGTCTTTGACTATAACGCTACAGATCCCGTTATGCAAATAAGGTGTAATTTATGGCGCAAGATTTTCTGCGCACGGTCGGGGGAGACTTTCTCCATTTTCCAGCTTGGTCAATCAACTACCTTTCACTAACTACAGGCCGACAGGAAGCAATTTTAGTTTGGGGACATTATTGTGGGGGTACAGGTTTATGGTAGCTATGTTTTCTATCGTGCTCTATATATATATCGGCATAATTACCCCCCCCCCCCGTTCCTACAATGAAAAATATTTTAATTTAAAATAAATATCAATAAATCACCGTTTCCACCAAATGTTTCGAAAACTTTTATAGAAATGATCAGGGAGTTTTTGAATTATATCGGAATGTACCCTTCAAATTAAGCTGTATTAAAATCAGGTACAAAAACAATGAGAAAGCTTATATTCCCGATGTAGTTCTGATAAAAATCCAGCCAGTTCACCCAGATATAATTTAATTTTAGTTGTAACAAGTCATTTGATTGGTTAAACGGTTTTATTCATTTTGTATAACATAACTTGCCTACGTCACAATGATTTACGTCAAAAACGTACCCGGGGTATTACTCCGCTTGACTTTACCTTTTAAAATATGCGATATTTGAAGCCTTTTTCCGAAGGAAAAATGGAAAAATTGTCTAATTGTCTACATTGAAATTAAATTATAAGGAATGAAGCTTTGCAGTTTAGAAAGCCTAAACCCTCCCAAGTTATGTTATATATCGTATAACAAAAGTTGAAATAAGCTTCAGTCATTCCTTAAGTGTTATATGTACATCTGATCAAGTTAGCTACACTGTTTCTAGTATCACGAATGACCTTCGTGATTTTCCTTAAAATATTACATACTAATCACTAGTGCATTAACTGCAAACATGTTCTCCAAACCAATTATTAAATGTGAGGTGGGGACATAGTGAGCATATCAGACCTCCCTCACTTTCATATATTAAGTTACAAATGGTGGGTTGATTTTTCATTATTGTGTTAAAATATTATGTACTGCTGTGACTTTTCAATCTCTGATTGCAATGTCATGTGGTAGTGTGATTTTCCATTTTCTGGTGGAACCGATATGTGGTGGTGTTGTTTTCACTTTGGTGGTGTTGTTTTCACTTTCTGGTTGAACTGATATGTGGTGGTGGTTGTTTTCAGTGTTAGGTTGAATTGATATGTGGTTGTGTTGTTTTTTGTCATGTTGAACTGGTATGCAGTGGTGTTGTTTTCACTTTCAGGTTGAACTGATATGTGGTGGTGTTGTTTTCACTTTGGTGGTGTTGTTTTCATTGTCAGGTTGAACTGATATGTGGTGGTGTTGTTTTCATTGTCCGGTTGAACTGATATGCGATGGTGGTGTTCTCATTGTCTGGTTGAACTGATATGTGGTGGTGGTGTTTTCATTGTCATGTTGAACTGTTATGTGGTGGTGGTGTTTTCATAGTCATGTTGAACTGATATGTGGTGGTGTTATTTTCATTGTCATGTTGAACTGATAAGTGGTGGTGGTGTTTTCACTGTCAGGTTGAACTGATATATGTGGTGTTGTTTTCATTGTCAGGTTGAACTGATATATCGTGGTGGTGTTTTCATTGTCAGGTTGAACTGATATGTGGTGTCATTTTCATTGTCAGGTTGAACTGATATATTGTGGTGGTGTTTTCATTGTCAGGTTGAACTGATATATTGTGGTGGAGTTACTTACATTGTCAGGTTGAACTGATAAGTGGTGGTGTTATTTTCATTGTCAGGTTGAACTGATATGTGGTGGTGGTGTTTTCATTGTATGGTTGAACTGATATGTGGTGTTGTATTCATTGTCAGGTTGAACTGATATGTGGTGGTGTTGTTTTCATTGTCTGGTTGAACTGATATGTGGTGGTTTTGTTTCCACTGTCTGGTTGAACTGATATGTGGTGGTTTTGTTTCCATTGTCTGGTTGAACCGATATGTGAGGGAGTTGTTTTCATTGCCTGGTGGAACTGATATATGGTGGTGTTGTTTTCATTGCCTGGTTGAACTGATATGTGGTGGTGGTGTTTTCATTGTCAGGTTGAACTGATATGTGGTGGTGTTGTTTTCATTGTCAGGTTGAACTTATATGCGGTGGTGTTGTTTTCATTGACTGGTTGAACTGATATGTTGTGGTGTTGTTTTCATTGTCTGGCTGAACCGAAATGTGGAAGCATAATTTTTTCTGTGTCTGGTTGAAATGATTTTTTTATCCTCTCTTTTTGATCTTCTCTTTGTCTTTTTAATTTACAATCCTTGTTATCCCAAAAATCTTGATTTATAACTATGCATAAATTATTCGTACTGATTACAGGGAAATGTTCAACTCTTTTTTTCCTGTATCACAAGTGCAAATTTAAAATTGGGTGAAAATCAAAGAAAACAATATTATCTCTTTTACAGAATTGTGTGTAGGCAAATTAAAAACAGGCAAAATTGTTTGCAGGTGTAAAAGAGCCAAAATAAGAAGGGGCGAAAATAACCCTGCATACAGTATCTCGATGGAAACAGAACAGAATAGTACATTTGTTGTCAACATACATGTATTCTTAGGTTAAATTAACTAATAAATTTAAACAATTATATAAATGGACACATGCATAACATATATTAGACCTGGCCATGGATTTCTGTAAAACCTAGAAATCCTTATTCATTTAATTCATGGTTAATAATAATTCAGAATCAGTAAAATATTAGAGTGTTTCAGCAATAGCTTAGCATTATTATACAAAAATGATAACAGAAGAAATTTTGAATTATGCAACAGATATATATATATAAGTTCATATATTGCATTTAATAACATAAACAAAAAAAATATTAAGTATATCTGGCCCATAATGTTGCTGTGTTTTATTTGAACCAGAGACGTTACATCTCATAGGTTTACAAATTTAACTACACATGTTCATATCTTTCTTCACACAGAAAAACAGTTTTAGAGAACCTTCACTGAATCCCTTCTGTGTACACATTCCTCATGTACTCCCTACAAGACTTCACTTTATCCCAACACATTTCCTTCTGCATGATAATCATACAATTACTTTCATTAACTATATGTATGTGGAACTAAAAATTTTTGTTCACTATTTTTGCTGATTTGAATATTGTTTTGAAACAAGAAATTTCAATTTATAAGGATGTTTTAAATGTCATCTTAAAATCTGTTCAATATACATGTAGAGACAAAACATGTGTACCTTTTGACTGAGCAACTACATCTAGATCTCGATATTAGTTACACAAGGAATCAAAAATAAGAATCCTTTATAGAGAAATACAAAGCTATGAGGAAAACAATATTATTTTATAAAACTACTCACTACTTTAAAGTATTTCCAGTTTTGATATACAGTATATGCACTGTATTTAAATGCTATCATTCTATGGACACATCTTTATATTTCTATACTATACGAGGGGCATTTCAAAAGTCCTGAGAACTGTTTAATAAAAATTTAACAGTTTTACGGAAATTGTTGAATTTGATATCATTGGAAAGATCAGAAAAATATGCACAAATTGTGACGTCACTTTATATTTTTTATGACGTAATAACTCCGAAAATGACGTCATGCTTCCGCATGCTTACAATACTGGCCATAAAAATGACGTAACAAAAGACACAATTTCCTCAAATAAGAATTTTTAAAAACAAATTTTGCTCATTACTCGGGCGCAAGCTATCGGACGCAAATGCCAGTTGGTAGAATGTTTACATAGACTACAGTCTATCATATGGTGTTCTATTTCGGAGATCTTCTTGTTCTGAAAAGGTTTAAGCGATTATCAAACATGTTTTTATCGAATCTCGCTCAAAATATTGCGTAAAACAGTCCTAATTTTGTGAAAAAGGCAAAGATGACAATCAAAGAAAAATAGATGAGTGTGTTACAGAATTTGATGGCATCAATTCTTCAGGTGTTTTAACCAGATTTGTGGGATCGATGAAGGCTCAAGAGAAGTTAAGTTTAGTGTACCCCATATTTTCTCGTAAAATCCAAAATGGCACGGGCGCAGTTGTAACCCCATCGAACCTCCACATATTCGCAAAATTTAATTCATGGAAATTAAATAAGATTCTACATGTCTGTGTAACTTATAAACCTTTCTTGGATTCAAAAGTCAAAAGCAGTAGTGAGTTTTGGGGCGCCGGAGTTGAACCTATAAGAAAAAATACGGACAGAAACAAGTCAGGGGCAAGACTTTTATACATTTTATTTGTAAACGATAAGAGTACTGTTACTCAAAATACATTTGTTGAAAACCGCATTAATATACTTCAGTTTTATACAGAATATGTTTTATTTCATACAATGGAGAACTATATAAAAGACCGAAAATCCAGTCGTATCATGTAACTTAAAATCATAAACTAGAGGTACTGTGAGCGATGAGCTCACTAAATGATACCCCCCGCCTCCCATATGGTTATAACTGGTGAAAAAGTCCATGTTTTCCTGTGGCCGGGAAACCCAAAATATGTGTCGGATCAAAAAGTAAAGTAGGAGGTGCACAATGGCAGTATGTAATAAGGATTCTGTGAAAGTTTCATCAAATTTCATTCAGTGGTATGAGAGGAGTTACGGATAAGAGATGGGTACCCAAAAGCGTAACAGACGGACGGACGGAATTAACGATTACTATATACCCTCCCGCTTTTCAAGCGGGGGGGTATAATGAATGTTGATGATAGCATAACCGGACATAAACCGTGCTAGTAAACAAACCAAACAATGAAATATAGAATTGTTGATAAACAGTTCCATACTCCTACTCTACTTCTGTGCAAATGAAAATTTTCTTTGAAATATTTTTTCAAATAAGCCTTTGGCAGCACTTTTAAAATCGTCTCATGTGGATAAAAACGCGACTTTTCAGTATGCTAAACATTCTAGATTCTGACGTCATTTTCGGAGATTTTACGTCATAAAAATTATAAAGTGACGTCACAATATGTGTATATTTTTCTGATTTTTCCAATGATATAAAACTCAATAATTTCCGTAAAACGGTTTTTTTCTTATTAAACAGTTCTCAGGACTTTTGAAATGCCGCTCGTATAACACCGATTGTTTATGATGACACAGATGTTACTGAATTCATATCAGTAGAAAATTTAAATATCAGTAAACACGTAAAAAAAAAACACTATAAAATGATGACTAACAATAAACAAAAAGGTAATATAAAATACAACATAGAATTGTGCACAGCAGAGGTAAAATAAAAGTTTGATAAAAGACTTGGCTATAATATCTGTCAGTACAGTAGACCACTGCAGGCCTATACCCTGCATACACGACAGTTGTCTTCCCTCCTCCCTGACAGGACTCTTTATTGCTTCAACCACCAGATTTCTAAAATCACACAGAATAACATGTAATTAATAGTGGAATCATAATGAAAAAAAGATAAGTAAAACGGGTAAGTATTAAATTGCTTTTGCGCTTGTATATGTATGTGCTCATCAGTATGTTATATGGCATAATTTTTTTAACAATATAACTCTGCTAATAATAAATTTATTCATAAATTAAATTATTTCCATGAATTAATTAACAGTTAATGAGCTGTTTGTCATACTTGGGAAGGTGATTGAGGACAGGGAGACATTTGACGTTAGACCAGAAAACACAGAATCAAAGGACTTCTTCTCCCGATATCTGAAATAGAAAGTGAAACAAGATATAGCAGCTGTCTTAAATATATAAATACAAATATCTAAATACAAAAATATCTAAAATAGAAAGTGAAACAAGCTAGCAACACAAAGTCTTAAAATATCTAAAAACACAAATATCAAAAAAATATAGTAAGGCTAGCTAGTAAACAAAGTCACAGATTTTGTGGTAATTGAAGAGGTACCAGTGTTTATCTCTCAAATAGTTCCTTTTTTCCTGTGTATTTAGATTTTATGATAAAGCTATACACAACACTTTTCAGAGAATGGAAACACACCTGGCATGCTTTCTGTTCCATCTGGTACACAAAAGCATGTATTCATCTGTTTATATTGAAAACACCTTAAAAATATCCAATACATGTACTGACAACAAATATAATCCGAATTTCCTCTGTCTGTTACTTACTGCTTCTCCTTGTCTTCTGCTTCCCAGATTTCATACAGCGTAAACACTCCAGTATCTTTGAAGAACCTCACACTAATACTACAATAATAAAGAGCAAGTTATTAATTTTACTTTAACATCCATCATATATGAATACATTTTAACTGAAAATACAGACATTTGATTTGCATCATACTACAGTTTTCTCAAAATTAAGTTCTAATTGATTATCTAAGTTCATCTTATGCTCAGTTATTAACCTACATAAATAATTCAGAAATGAAAACGGTCCGTATGATGTTAAATTACATGAATTTTATTACACAGTGGCTTGTGAATAGTTTAGTTTTCTTTTTGTTTTTTATTTTCTGATTCATTTGATTACAGCTAGTGACTTGATAGTTTCTGAGTTAATTTCTGACTTGAGAATCCCCAGAGAATTTGTTTAAATTTTGACTTGCTGTAGTGCCCCTGATGACTCGTTTGTTTCTGAGTAAATTTTGGACTCACTTGAGTGCACCAGGAGGATTGGTTTCTGAGTTAATTTTGGACTCACTTGAGTGCACAGGAACATTGGTTTCTGAGTTAATTTTGGACTCACTTGAGTGCACCAGGAGCATTGGTTTCTGAGTTAATTTTGGACTCACTTGAGTACACCATGAGCATTGGTTTCTGAGTTAATTTTGGACTCACTTGAGTGCACCAGGAGCGTTGTTCGTGTCCTCCACATACTGACGGAGAGTCGTACGGAAATCTTCTTCTTTCCCCTTGACGACCTCCATATTCCTCTGCTGCAGGATGTACTACAGAACAAACATAAAGAGCTATTGAAATGTGTAGGACTCTATAATAACAGAACATACGAGGGATGTTCAATAAATAATGTCATCTGAGCTCGGAAAGAAGCAAATGACGCTTTTCAATGAATAAATCTTCATGATTTTACTTATTAATCTCTTTTGATTCAAACAGATGTCCGTGAAATTTTTTATCTTATTTCTGATTGTATTTAGAACTCATTTTTGGATATGACCCTTAGTATACTGGAAAATGGCAGATCCAATGATTTCCTGGACTTGTTTCTTCTTTCTGAAAGGTGTTTTTTCAAGTTTGGAAATAGAAACAAGTCAAAAGGTCAAAGATCTGGTGAATATTGTTAATGTGAAAAAATATTATCTTTCTTTTTATCCCGAAAATGCATTTACTCTTCAGGGGTGCGGGTTTGGACGCTGTCAAAAAGAAATTTAATGTAGTGAATTCCTGATTCTAGGTCCTTCCTCTAATAAACCTTTCGATTTTTTTGCAAAAAAATTGCTTTCTAGACTCCTCCAGAAATTAAACTGTCTCCCCAAATACAAAATTGAACAATGGTACCACTAATATTTAAGAAAATTGCATATTAATCTGTCTTTGTGCTCTTGCATACCTTTGCTCTTGTCAGACCATTGCTGTTTTCATCAAGTACATCTTATTGGAAATTTTGAATTGAGTGTTTTAAGCAATAGATTCATGTTCCATTATCTGTCTGAATATGAAACAAACGTGGATAACTACAATTACTGATATTTTAAAATAATTTTTAAGACATTCCTACACGCTGTCGTTTTCACTCATTTTTCAAAATAAAGGGTGATCTTTGAATACCAAGCTTTTTTACCGTCAAAGCTTCTTAGAAACATAGTAAACTACTCCCGATATGATGTATATCAAATTTGCTATGTGTCTTCAGTCAGTCATACATCATCAAATATTATTTGTTGAAATTGGGCAAATAGTACATAAGTTGTTATAATTTTTGTTGGCAAGGACGGTACCCATTTTTGATGCCCATTATATAATTTTTTATCATTGAAATCCACTTGCTTATTTGTCTATAAAACAGGCAATGATTGATGTATATGTCAGATATTTCAGTGAAAATTTATTTGGGATTTTTAACACGTTTTACAGCAGCTTTAATGAAGCTTTTATTTTCACTCTAGTTTACTGATTCTTTACCATTCATTTATAATGCAGTGTCTCGAATAGCCCTTGTTTCCCAGCTTCTCACGATGAAACTATGTGATGAAAAGTGGTCACATAAACTTTTATCAGTTCATTAAAGACTCAATAATGAGAGAAAGTCTAAATTAATGTCATATGATTTCTATGTTGTATGTCATCGAGCCAATGACATTATTTATTGAACGTCCCTCGTATTTGAAGAAATCTGTGAAGATCAATCCCGTTAAGTATGTACCATATCAGTTCAGCATTCCCAATACAGTTTGTTAAAAATCCTTTTCCCTGTCCCTATAAATAACAATGACATAATTATAATTACCTGATCCTCGGCTGTGGCATTCATGTCTTCATCAACAAATCCTTTAAAGTTAACCTACAAGAAAGACAGGTTAACAAAGAAAAGGTTATTGCTATATCACTGTTCTTTTTTTTTTTTATCTCATATGAATTCAATCAAAGCCTTGTTTTTAAAAATATTCAGAATTTCATTTCTCTGAAATATTTTACCCCATGTTCCAGTCTGTCAAGCAGATCAGACAGTCTATCCACTTGTGCTGTTAGTGCTATAGGATTTACTGAACCTAAAGGAAGGAAATCAAAAATTATAAACAAACCCTGTTGTACCATATCAAGAAAACTAGAAATATGTCCATAGGACATGAATGCCCCACAAAGGATATATTAGTAAAGCAACAGTTTGGTTCAGGTAGGGCTTATAGTTAGTACGGAATAAAAATATAGGTCAGATCCAGCATCCGAAGCAAGTCTGGTAGTGTCCATCCCTAGATGCATCATCCATGAAAGTTTGGTTCAGGTAGGGCTTATAGTTACTTGGGAATAAAAATATAGGTCAGATCCAGCATCCAAAGTAAGTCTGGTAGTGTCCATCCCTAGATGCATCATCCATGAAAGTTTGGTTCAGGTAGGGCTTATAGTTACTTGGGAATGAAAATATAGGTCAGATCCAGCATCCGAAGCAAGTCTGGTAGTGTCCATCCCTAGATGCATCATCCATGAAAGTTTGGTTCAGGTAGGGCTTATAGTTACTTGGGAATGAAAATATAGGTCAGATCCAGCATCCGAAGCAAGTCTGGTAGTGTCCATCCCTAGATGCATCATCCATGAAAGTTTGGTTCAGGTAGGACTTACAGTTACTTGGGAATGAAAATATAGGTCAGATCCAGCATCCGAAGCAAGTCTGGTAGTGTCCATCCCTAGATGCATCATCCATGAAAGTTTGGTTCAGACAGGGCTTATAGTTACTTGGGAATGAAAATATAGGTCAGATCCAGCATCCGAAGCAAGTCTGGTAGTGTCCATCCCTTGATGCATCATCCATGCAAGTTTGGTTCAAGCAGGGCTTATAGTTACTTGGGAATGAAAATATAGGTCAGATCCAGCATCTGAAGCAAGTCAGGTAGTGTCCATCCCTAGATGCATCATCCATGCAAGTTTGGTTCAGGTAGAGCTTATAGTTACTTGGGAATGAAAATATAGGTCAGATCCAGCATCCAAAGCAAGTCTGGTAGTGTCCATCCCTAGATGTATCATCCATGCAAGTTTGGTTCAGGCAGGGCTTATAGTTACTTGGGAATAAAAATATAGGTCAGATCCAGTATCTGAAGCAAGTCTGGTAGTGTCCATCCCTAGATGCATCATCCATGCAAGTTTGGTTCAGGTAGGGCTTATAGTTACTTGGGAATGAAAATATAGGTCAGATCCAGCATCTGAAGCAAGTCTGATAGTGTTTATCCCTAGATACATCATCCATGCAAGTTTGGTTCAGGTAGGGCTTATAGTTACTTGGGAATGAAAATATAGGTCAGATCCAGCATCCGAAGCAAGTCTGGTAGTGTCCATCCCTAGATGCATCATCCGTGCAAGTTTGGTCCAAGTTGGCCTTATAGTTCCTTAGGAATGGACCTGCTCCAAAAACTTTAATCTGGTCACTTTATCTGGAAAATGTAGGTCAGATCCAGCATCCGAAGCAAGTCTGGTAGTGTTCATCCCTAGATGCATCATCCGTGCAAGTTTGTATCCATATGTGAAGTTTGATCACACCATCTTGAATGGTATGTTTAAAACTGAGCTAAACACTAATTTAAGAAAAGTGAGGTCAAGGTCAAAGGAAAGGTCAAGGTCAAAAAATGTTGATGCAGTTGCATAACTCTCATCAATATCTATCAGCATATGAAGTTTGATCAAAATATCTTGGATAGTTTCTTTGAAACTTAGCTTTGAACAGAGCTAAACGCAAAGTGTGACGGAAGGACAGAAGGACGGAAGGACGGAAGACGGACATGACAAACACTATATGCCCCGACCATATTCATGGCGGGGCATAAAAAGACAAGACTTATGTGCAACCATGTGTCCTTTTACCTTTTTTTTTTGCCCTGGGTCGCAATGTGTTTGAGATATCAAAATTTAACAGTATATGTTATGTAATACATAAAAGTTAAACTATGAAGCCTGGAATTCTCAAGATATTTGCAAGGTTTTGAGGGTGCCATGAAATGGATATTAATTGCAAAATAAAAGCCATCACCTAAATAGATTTTTTTTGACAGAACAGAGATGATATAAAACTGCTACCTTCTGAGGGGACTGAGGATTGACTACTGATCTGATGTTTGGTGCGACGTCCGACGCGCCCCGGAATAACGTCAGGCTTAGGCAGGACGTCACGAGGCTCGATAGGCTTGATGTCAGTGCTGCTCAAACAAAAATACCATTATATAACTTAAAAGCATGTCAGAAATAATTCTTCTTTCACAAATGATTTTTTCTAATGTCTTTTTAAACTTACTTTTCTGCTCGGGCTTCCTCGTCCATATGGTCTGAGGCCGACTCTAGGGGGCGCTGTAGGGCAGTCAGCTGACCAATACACTCACGCATTAAGAAGCGAGTGATGAACTTGTCAGTTCTGCTCTTTTCAGGATAAGTCTACAACCATACATGTACATGTATCAACACAGCAATAATTTCCACACAGATATGTAGAATTTAACAATTACCTTCAGTTTGTGCATTAAAAGCACACTTTTTCAGAATCTTTTTAAGAGACATGTGCACACTGTACCACAATTTTTGGTCAATATATTAAACTACTGACCAAGAAGAACTTGTATAAAAAAAATTGCTATAACACAGAATTATAGAATATATTTGAATACTAATAAGATCAATATGTTTTGTTTTACATGGTAGAGAGGCATGATTTACCTTGGCAGTGGACTGCAGTACATTGGTGACTTTGTGGTTCAGATCCTCCATTAGAGAATAAATCTCCTTCATTTCTCCCAGGTGATTACTGA
>NW_026922999.1:0-20460 GCF_032062105.1 Saccostrea cuccullata
AGATGTTCAAATACTTAGTATTGTATTTAACAGTTTTTTTTATCCAATTTTGACCAGGCTAGCTAAATATTCATCAGTTTGTCAGGCTAGCTGCATTGGTTTGGGGTCCTCAGTCCTCTTCTTTAAGTGAAGTCTTTGCTTTTCTTCTTAAACACGGATTATAATGCGTTTTTAAAGTTTTTTGAAAAAAAATTTATTAGGACATTTACGGTAATTTGAATAGCGAACGGCAGACAGCCTGCGGTTCGCCATTCGAATAGCGAATAGCGAATAGCGAATAACCGTCCAACTTCTGATTGCCATTGTCTCATCCCTTTTAGACATATATTCTCGGTGAAATGCCAGTTGTTGGAGCCACAGACAGATTTTTCTGGACAGGTCTGACCAAACAGGCCACTGGTTGGGGCTGGTTTAACGGAGATACGTATTTACCACAATATGTGTACGTTTAACTCATTTTGGTGACGTATTTCATTCTTTTGAAAATATTTGTATTTACGTATACAACTGATTCATAGTTCAAGGGCTTTCCTTTTTACCCGTAATTTACTTTGAATTAGAGACAATTTTAAGATTAACTGATTTTGGTTTAACTGTTTCAAAGAGTACAATTATTTTTATTGCAGAAACTGGGCAACAGAACCAGACCACATCAACAATAACGAAGATTGTGCAATACTAAAAGTAGATGGAACCTTTTCTGATCAGGATTGTAGTAAACCGTTTAACTATATCTGTTACAAGGAATCTAAAAGTGGTGAGCTGTTGCCTTTAAAGC
The DNA here is from genome assembly GCF_032062105.1 of Saccostrea cuccullata. Classification (NCBI taxonomy): domain Eukaryota; kingdom Metazoa; phylum Mollusca; class Bivalvia; order Ostreida; family Ostreidae; genus Saccostrea; species Saccostrea cuccullata. The sequence goes on from NW_026922999.1 coordinate 779, forward strand.
AATAATCACTGAACCTTTTTTTATATGAAATATTAATCACTGAGAATGAAAAAGAAATATCAGCAGGCGCTTTAAATTTTTATACCTAATCTAAATCTGTAATTACCTTCCTTCCAGTACACACGGAATATTACATGGGGTGTGGAGGATGGGTGAGGGCCAACAACAAATGCTACCAGTTTTATGACAAACCTTGGTCCACATACACACAGGCCCGATCTAATTGTCAACAGCTGGGAGGCGACCTCCTTAAAATTGACTCAATAGATGACAGAGTAATGTGTTTGTCCCTCCTTTGAGACAAAATATGGAAATGTTTCGGTCCATAGATTATGATGTTGCTTTTTTTTGAGTTTGAAATCAATGATGAAAGAGGATATATAGTTAATTTCTTGATTGTCGTCGTGTAATTATAATTTTTGCCTCACAGTATTGGCTAGAACAACAGATGGTTATGAACGGTCATTACTCTATGTACTTCACTGGACTGAATGATCAGGCAAAAGAAGGTGACTATAGGTGGGCTGATGGCACTCCATATAACGTGTCTTTTGTGTGAGTACTATTTCAATTATATCGTAAGTAAGACTTTCTGTAAGAGGTCTTTTTATGGGAAAAATTGACAGATATATTGACATTTCTACAAAAAACATTGTCTTTTTCGAAAACTGTACTTTTGTATTACTTTTAAACCCCGAAATTATTAAAGCGCTAATTTGAGTTTTTGCTTCTACTGGATAACATGTTTTTTTGATTTTCAAAGCATCTGAATTTTTTTTTTAAGTTTTACATTTTACACATGTAAATAGCAATGAGACATCCCCTTCTCTTCTTTCATTGTTATCTTCAAAAGGAGTTACATTCCCTTCCTATTTATAATACAACAAATCTACTCCGATTCATTGATAAATATGTTCCATTTTTAATTCCGTAAGCCTACTAGAATATAAAATTTGCATTCTTACATGTTCCATTCAGAAACTGGAACCAGGAGCCCAATGCATGGAACGGAAACGAGGACTGTGCGGCGATCACCGCAGATTACAACTGGAACGATGAAGACTGTACCATATCCTTCCAGTATATCTGCGAATACCCAAATCTTAATCAAGGTACTTTCTTTGTACACTGTATACGATATAATTTTTATTTCTATGCAGGGGAGACCCTGTTGAGTTTTGCATTTATTTTACATTTTTATTGCTATTGTATTCACACAGTTGCAAAATCAATACATTTTTTCTTGAAAAGAGATCTAACTCTTTAAATACGCAATCTACAGCACGAATTTTTATGTAGGTGACTGTCCTCCTGGGTGGAAGCAGAGAAGTGATAATTATGAATGCTACTATTTCTCTGCCGCAAATGATTCTAGAAACTGGTTTGAGGCGAAGACTAAATGCTATAGCATGACAACAGATGTCAACCAACCTTCTAAATTAGTAGCCGTCAACGATCAAGAAGAAATGGTAGGCGTGTTCAACAAATCGAACACTCTCGAAGGCTCGCCAAAATTCCTTATCCAGATATGTTTTTGAGAGCTCCCTAGTGCTCACTCTGTTGAGCAGACTCAGTATTTCAGTATTTATAATGAGTTCGCCTTGTTTACTCTTGTCACATTTTTAAAAATAGCACAGCACAAGTATAGACCCCCTGACTCCAACGCTACACTTTTTCTTCTAAATAAAATTATGATTATACTTAAAGTATATTAATTATCCAACATTTGTCAAATTAAATTATATCTAAGCATAACAATTACATATAGATGTTTGTAATTTTTTTAAGAACCTTGTGTTTTTGTCGCTTTTTAGAAGGTTGGGATGTAGGGTGGGGTTTGATTTTAAACTTATCCTGAAAACTATAAAATCTTAATATTGTTTGATTATCTGCTTTATACATGATATGATTTATTTTCCTGCATTTCTACACAACATACGTACATGCTATTCAACGCACAAAGTTTATTTCATGCTGGTACATCAAAAAACAAATGGTCAACATAATGTCTGCCATTAGAATTTTTTCAAATGAAATGTAAGAAAATGGCTGAATTCCTTATTGTTAAGAAACTTCTTTTTGTCCACCCATCCAAGAAAGTAGTTGTAGAGGAATTTTAGAATACAGGGTCGATCATATAGTGTGACTTTGCAGTGTCTTATTTACAGCAATGGCTTCAAACCACATTACCAACTGTACCTATAGCTACTAGTGGACGAAGACAGTTCTGGACAGGACTGAATGACAGGAATGTAGAGGGCGTTTGGACCTACCCAGACAAGACCGACAATCCACCCAATAATATTGTCATGTGAGTACCATGCAAAGTCCATCAAATGATTAAAATATATTTGTTCTGTAAGGCGTTTTATAAAATATTAAGTAAATATACACATGAGTTTGGTAGTTTTAATATTTAAAAAGTTTTTTATAAGGCGTTGAAAATCTTTGAAATATTATTTAAAATAAGATCAAAAATATTTATTTTTAATAAATAGCTAAATACTTGTACAAATATCTAGAAATTGGCATGGCGAGCCTGCAGATCCTGATGGTACCAAAGACTGCACCTGGTTAGGGTTTGGAGGAAGATACATTACTTTAAACTGTAACCAGAAAATAGGCTTTATCTGCTCCAAATACGCTCAGGGTAAGAAAATAATTAACTGTAATTGGGAAATGGAGTATATCTGGTCAAAATACACTCAGGGTAAGTCAAATAATTAACTGTCATTAGAAAATAGGGTTTATCTGGTCAAACTGGGAAATTTAAAAGAGACCCAATGGGTTAATGTTCCCATGAATGCAAGATACAATTGCTCACTATAATCATGCTCATTGTCTATTTTAAACATTCAAAAACAGAGCAAGTTTTCAAAATGCATCATTTATTGGTCATTATTACCATAGACAAAGGGAGAGAAGAAAATCGAAAAAACGTAATTTGACCCTTCACTTTATAATCAAATAGAGCACTGCTATTAATTTTAGACAATAATGGAATTTAGGCAGATAAAAAACCCTTGCTTATCATATTCTTGCTCTCAATTGATCTGTTCAATGTACCGAGGAAAGAAGGGAGAATGTATAGAACTCAACCATAGCAAAAGAATGTCTGATCCAGGGACGTTAATTTCAGAATGTTGTTATTTGGGTCAATATTCATTATAATGTTTACAGTATGGCTGCTTTATGCGCAGGAGTAAAGATTTTTTAATATTACAGTTATTTTAATTTTGACCTCACCCTCCAGGCCGCCCAAGAGGGAAGAGACGAAAAAATCTAATTTTTTTGTCTCCTTTACCAATAGATGCTATACTGGTATATCAGAACTGGTAAAAAGTAGTTTCGTGGCTCAAAAAGAAGCTGAAAATGTTCAAATGATAAGGAAGGAATACATTGTTTTTTAATTAAATACATTTATTTCTTTCTTTGCAGGTTTTGGTGGTGGTGCTGGGTATATTCGTCCATCCATCACGTTAATCATAAGTCTACTATTATCTTTTTTCACCTTTTGTCGATGATAGAACGATTAGTTAAAAAACCTCTTCGCATATAAATGCAAAAATACTCATGTCAACAAAATTGTGTGTCTTTCAAGTGTCTGTATTAAATTGTATGTTTGTGTTAATATATATTCTGGTATTTGTAGATTTTTATTTCTTCAATGTTTTATCATTTAGTTTGTGTGTATTTTATGACTGATCATGATATGCTTTGGTTTAAAATCTGAATAAAATACTGTTTGAAAGATTTGGTGGAAATTAAGCATGCTTTTGACCTTATAGTCCTTGAAAACTGATTGCTTTTGTACTTATTAAAAAGTATTTCTCCTCGATAAAATCGTACGTATCAGCTAGATACTAGTAAATATGGAAACAATGTTGACGGTTTCAATGACTATTATTTTAATTAAATGGAGCATAACATGTACAGTTTAGCATCTATGAGACCCATAGATGACATGTTGATAATCATTTCATTTAATAAATTCATGACTATAAAAATGTCTTGGTTTTACAGTCTGATTTAAAGAATAAAATAAAAAAAATCAAAAGTTCTTGTAAAAAGTAATTTTGCAAAAAAAATGATTGATATGAAAATGCATTTTGAAGAGCTATATAGTGCACTTGATAGGGCAATTTCGCAAACTCTAGTAGTGATTACTTAAATACATTGTTTGACCAAAATTTTGATACATGTATATAATATTAGTTCATGCATGCATAAAACCAAATCACACAGAATACATATTTATATTTTTTTCTTTATTCATATAAATATCATACGATAATTCAATACAAGCATTAGTACTTTTCGCTATCTTGTAGATTAGACAATTGTTTACAAAGAGTCTTTTACATCATACATAATTTTAAATAAACAAAAAAATATTTTCAAATGTTAATAGTCTCCTAATATGTAAAAACGTTAAGTTCATAAGGAATATACAATGAATATTGAGGTATCCATCTAAGGAATGGCAAACTGTAGCTAAAGACGATCTTTAACCAGAAAAACAATTCATTTCCTTCACTTGCAAATGGTTGGAATTTTAATAGTCAATTCAAGACCTGGATCTGTTTGTAATCAAATCAAGTGTGTATATTAAAAAAAGATTCAAAAACGTGATTAAGATGTTACAATGTCAGAAGACATAAATCAATATATCATAGACACGGAAAAGTTGATTTACGTCTTTTGAGGGCTGTGAGAATTCACTAGGGATAGTTGTACTTATTGAGAGGAAGGCTGTGATCATTTAATTAAAATCAGAAAAATGCAAAAGTAAATACTAAAGTACTATTATCTGTCATTTAATTGATATTGAATAAGACAGTACTAAAAAGCAAAACTTTTCTCTTAAATGTTGAACTATTCCATGAGTGAGACGTTCAATGTTTTGTTTTTTTTTAAATTGCTTAAAATCACATGTTTTATGGCCTAACAATTAATAAGAAAAAAGGAAGTCTCCATTTGACGCAATGATAAATTGTATTTGCTGACAAGGTCATTGTATCGACCGTATAACTTACGAAAATTATTACTTTAAATGAGACTGCTGATATTCTTGTTTCAACAACTTGCTTGTCAATAATTTACCTCGTTTAATAAATTGTTCATATGTATAGCATGCCCTTGCGTATCGAATCAACTGAGAGATATAAACCTCGTATGCACGTGATGAAGGTATATTGCTGCATACGTAAGAGAAGTTGACGATTGAAAAGTTAAAGTCATCACGTTTATTATAAAGCGTGGTTGTAAAATCTAATTATGAGACAGACGTGTCAAACTCTGTAGTATTTTTTTTTATCTCAAACTCATCGGAATATATCGAATCAACACAGAATGGAAATAACCTTTGTTAACTGAGAAAAGAAGAATACAGCAAGTGTTTTCTTCTGTTTTCTTTTCACAAAAATAGGTCTGCTAATACATATTTAGGGATTTTGGCGGTTGACAAGGGATGTTTATTCCTCCTTGGCATGTGATCCTAATTCAAAAAAAACTAGGGGCCTGTTTTTCTGCCCTAGTCCCAGAATTGCACTTGTGTGTAGAAAAACCGTTAGGTGCTGTTTAGATTAGCCCCTTTTTAGAATTGCGTACTTCTAATGAGTTTGTATAAGACGAAAATAGAACATGAGAGAAATTTTCAATCCACCCATGGTATATACGTGTAGATTTAAGAATGTATCTGATTGTCGAATTCAACTTATTAAAAAAGCTCAGCAAAATATAATTGTACATTCAATCAATTTGATAGTCTGTATAAAATTCTAGGATGATACACTGTATTACAATATAATTGCTCACAAAGGAAACAACAGGTGGTTGTTATCCAGTGATGATGGGAATTCAGGTCCAGGACTAGACGCTAATTCCCACGGCGTTTGTGGGAATTGAAAGTGTTGACGACGAGGAGGGGGTCGTCTTGATGGACGATGTGACCCTTGGTAGCAAGACCCACGTAAAGCAGGGTGAATATGGTTACAAGGATCAACCTGGTGGAGTGAAGGGCGATGGATGATATTTTGTGGGGGACTTTGGAGAAGAGATGAACCGGAAACGGAGGAGGATGCCGCTGTAGTGGCGGATCCATCAGGGAAAATACTCTGAATAATCCTGGAAACATCGTTATTATTGGAGCTTGAACTACTGCTGATACTTGGTGAACCACCAAATCCACCAAACCATTTCGGGATTGCAATCCTTTGAGTATTACGAGTTAGTGGATTAAAAGAAAATCCACGCTGTGCACTTCCTGTAGCAGAGGAAGAAGCCGATGCAGATCCGCCGGAAGTTGTGACAGCTGCTGCCGCCGCCGCTGATGCACGTCCTCCAAAACCAGTTGTTGATGCAGATGCTGAACTAGCTGCATTTCCTGAAGCCGCTGAAGCCGCAGCAGACGCTGTTCCACTCTGGCTGGAGGAAGTTGCAGACGCACTTGATCCTGATATTTCTGGAAATCCAGCTTCCAAAATTTTAAGACATTCATGCTCCGGTTTAAAAACTAGACAAGCCAGGAATAAGTCCTCAGGGTCAGATAAAACACGTCCTACTAAAACCGAAAGAATTATCCACAGCTTCATTTTATCTCTTTGCTTTTTGAGCTGAAAGAAATTGAATTCATCAAAATTACTTTTTGAAATGTCATATTTTAGTTCTAAAAAATGTAGATTAAATTTAAAAAGTAATAAATCCATCAATTTTTTTTCGTAGGAGTTGAATTTTAATAATAGTACCCTAGGTGCAGTCGTGAAAAACATTTACTAACTTAAAGGTTGATTCCAGAAAGGTATTTTTCTTCTAATTTTTAACCTATGAACATTTTTACCCAAATTGTAATTTTGAAAGACTGGGAAATACAGACTTAGGTCTTAGTACTGCAAAACTATCATATTAAATCTACATAATACATGTACCTCCCATTCTTTGTGTTCTTTCTAAGTTTTTTTTTTCTAAATGATATACCCCTCCAGTAAACGTCATGGTAAAAGCTTTTGTTATATGCAAATTGATAAAGTTTTTCCCTTTTTCAAAATCGTTCATTGAACATATTTACAATAATGCTTACCTTCATTCAGTATATTCCTCAAGCAAAAAAATTATAAAGCTATGTGACTGTTGATAAGCATAATCAAACTCTTTTTATACATATTTATAAAGTATATAGGTAAATAATCTTTTAATTGACCAAAAAAGGAAATAAAACAGTAAATTAAAGGTTTTAAATCAAAAATTGCTTACATTGTCAATAGATTATGTGACAGAATTTCAATATTAGTGTAAATAGAAAGGGAATTTTATTCATCCTTCTTAATGTATCTGCTGACCTAATTCATCTCTAAATTATGCATACACTGCTCAGTTACTGATATACTTCTCTCTAGTGCTTCCTGAATACTTTGGAAAGCTCTGCCAATGGTTACATGTCCATGTAGAATAAAATGGTTCCAAACATCTTTTCATCAGTAGTAAAAATAGTATCCTTAAGCCCATAAAAAAAAGAATATTGAAATGATGAATTGCTCGCAATTTTAACATATTGACTGTATAATTCATATACCGGTATACATTTTTTAAAACCATCTCCCATGTCTTCTTGTGTTGAAATTTTCTATATATGTTTCAATCAATCTGCAGCGTACGTAAGCATGAAATAATTTTGATGCAACTGATAAACGTGAATGTAATATATCATGTATCAAATAATATCATGTTTCCTATACAATATCATAATAAACTAAAATTTCAATGAAAACCTCTTAGAGTTTCCTATGAAGGTATGTACATGACTAAAAAATGAAAAAAAGTTCTTAAGATGTAGTTAAACAAATAGAAACTTCTGTACACTGACCTCTGAAAGGGTGTTACGTTTGATTTACATACAGAAAGAAAGTTTTTTATCATAGATAGAAAAAAAGCTTACACCCTTATCTCCTTAAAATGTTTCCAAACATGGAACTCTTGACAATTTAGAAGGGGATAGATATTTAGCCTTCTATTTTCAAATGAGCTGTGAAAAAATTCAAATGATAAGAATTTAAATTATATAGACTTGCCTGTATAAGATTTGTTTTTCTCTTTAGCCTTTAATGATGATATAACAAAAAAAATATAAAATGTCGTTACTTTCTCTATCTATGACATTCGATGCATGCCAAATCATGATTGTCTTAAGAGACTTGAAGCTTGAGACCAAAATATTACTTACAGCAATACACGACTAGCAGCATCAATATCAAGTAGACATCCCTGCTTCATTTCAGGAACGTGAACACATTATTACCTATTGAATGAAACATGCGGAGATAACGAACAGTATTCCAGATCAAAATCCATAAAACAATATAAAATATGAGCTGCGAAAACACGGACCTTCAAAACATCAGAGGTGGGATCAGGTGTCATGGAGGAGTGAGCATCCACTGCCGACCGGTCACACCCGCCGTGTGCTCCTTGTCATGATCGGGAAATAACGGGAAAATCCGTCGTCAATTCAGTGTGTAAATAATGGACTAACAATAAGTATGAAAAACGTCAGTCAGTATTTGCTGACAAGGTCATTGTATCGACCATAGAACTTGCGACATGATGACTTTAAACGAGCCTGCTGATACTCTTGTTTCATCAACTTGTTTGTCTATAATTTACCTCGTTGTAGAAATTGAACATACGTAGAGCATGCTCTTGTGTATCTAATCAACTGAGATATGTAAACTCCGTATGCAGGTGTTTAAGGTATATTGCTGCATAAGTAAGGGAAGTTGACCATAGAGAGGTAAAAGTCATCAAGTCTATCATAGAGCTTGGTTTTTTTTTACCATTAATGTCTTTTTCAAGTAAAATATCTTAATATGAAACAGATGTGTCAGACTTTGTGGTATCTTTTATCTCAAGTTCACCAGGATATATCGTATCGACATAAGAATGGAAATTATCATTGTTAATTGACAGTACGTCGTCGATATATCTGAAGGCCATAGCAAGTGTTTTCTTCTTTTCATGCATAAGATTTTGCACAAATTCTGCTTCACATGAATACAAAAATAGGTCTGATTATAACGGGGCGTAATTGGTACCCATGGGAATTCCAATAGATTGTTGGAAGACCTGGTCTCCGAAATTACATAGATATTGTGAATCAGAAACTCAAGTCTTTTTGATGTCGACTTCAGAGTATTTGTGTGTACATATCAGAATGCTTTTTAACAAAATAATTTTGTAAATGACCAATGACAAGGTAAGTAAATTTTCGTGTTCCATTTTTATTTGAAAAAGCAGCTGTCAATGATATCGAAAAGCCTGGACAATTCTTAAGTATTTAAGCTGTTGATTTTGGAAAAAATCTTGTGATTTTAAATTGTCGAAAAGTTCCTGGACACATCTGATTTACACCATTTCTTGAATATATTGTTGCACAGTAGTGACAGTACTCTTGAAGTTTCTCCTTCACTACTGTTAATATCTTAGTGAGGGGTAAAGAAAGAGGCTTGGTTGAACATTTACTAAAACCCTCTATGTATCTTTGTTTGTAAGGATTCTTATGAAGTTTCGGAATCCAGTATATATATTGCAGTTCAAATTCAATTTGGTTCTTTGGGTTATTAAAAATATTCAAAACTGGCATATGATTTTGAAGAATTTCTTCCTCAGAAAAGGAACTATGAGTATAAGTAGGATTGTCACTTGTAGAATTGTAGAATACATGTAATTGAAAATAGTTAATGCAATGTACTTGAATTGTATGCAATGCATTGTACAATGTGTTCCTGAAATCTTGATACCAGGGGAATAAAAATATCAATAAATCAATAAGAATTAAACAGCAATTAAAGTAAAGAAATTTTGAAATATCTTTAAAACATTTATTCATGTTATACAATACATTAATTACATCATCCAAAATATCCAATTTTTCTAACGAATTTAAAAAAAAAAAAGAAAGATATTCACGATGCATTCAGGATATACAATTAAAACACTTAAAGCACTAAAACGTTTTATCAAACACATTAATTACATCATAATTTGAAATACTTCATTCGATTGTAATTATACTTCTTACCACTTGATATTTTGTACTGAAGAACTTTTTCACTCACTCCAAAAGCGCCTAAACGAAACTGTACGTTCTTGCTGGTCGCACGAGTAGTCCTTCGTTCCGTGTAAATTAACCTTGCCTCCACATTATATCTAAAAGTAACTGTTGACCACAAACATATCTTAAGTGTTTTCTCAATGTAAAAAAAACAGTTAACGTTCAAATTTGACGAATGACGATCATTGAAAAATTACATTTCTTGTAAGTTAGGGCAATAAATAAGATTGACTGCGCCCATTAATTAAAAATGAGATTTTGCTAATTAGAATTGTCATCTTCCAAATCACTCCACTGTTCAACCTATACTAAAATGTTAAATTCATATTAAGTAGTTATTAGAACATGTGTTTTTAGACAGTAGAAAATAGACACGTGCCGTGAAAGAATCAACATAAATAAAATCAGAATACTTGAATGGTGTTTCATGATTTTTTTGTTATTGCCGTATGTCATAAAAGCAAGGGAATTCATGAAAGATGCTAGTCTTTTCATCTAAATTTTGTTGCAATATTTTAAATATGATTTTCTTCCAATTTTCTGAATTATTCATTTTTGGTACTTTCATTTTATATTCATGAGAGATTATATAAGTCTAGTATGACTAAGAAATATATTTATCAAAAGAGAAATAAATCATAAGCGAAAGCACATGCAATAAGATAAGTGTGTTTTATAATGGGTGAAGCAATATAAGGGAAATAAGTATATATTGAAATTTAGTCCAAGGAACATAAAACATCTTAAGCTTTAATGTTGAAGTTAATCTTGTAGAATAAAACATGGAGAAACCATAATCAAGCTCAAATGTAAATTTAAACAATACAAATCAGGAGCAGAGCAAACACGGACGTCCAAAAACATCAGAGGTGGGATCAATGACTCAAAAACATCCCCTACCGACTGATCCCTTCCGCCGTGTGCTCCTTGTCATGATCGTGTAAGCTTAAAAATTCATAGACAACTCAGTGTGTAAATAATGACATAGAAAGTATTTAATTAAAAAATGCCATGAGTTGATTTAGCATTTGACTTAATATTGCTGACAAGGTCATTGAATCGACCATATAGAACTTGCGAAATAATGACTTTATTAGACGAGATTATTGAATTTCTTGTTACATTTACTTGTTTGTCAATAGCCTCTCTCGTTTTAGAAATCGTTTGTACTAAGATCGTGCTCTTGCGTATCAAATCAACAGGGAGACCCAAACCCCAGAATGCAGGCGTTAAGGGTATATTGCTATATTAGGTAAGCTGACAGTAGAAAAGTTTAAGTCACTGCGTTTATCATTAAGTTTTATTGTTGGTTGACGTCTTTCTCCTTCCAAATATGAAATAAATGTGTCCAAAAAATACCAAACAAAGGGGAAATTTATTTATTCCTTTAGGGTGAGCACAATTTTCATGCATTTCTATAGGAATTTATGTTCCATTTCATATTGCATTCTTCACTCAGTTTTAACATTTCAATACCTTACTTAAAGGTGAATGGACACAGATTTGAAATTAATATTTTCTGTATAATATCACGACTTATATATTTTAATAGCATTTCACACAAAAATATATTAAAAATTTTATTTTATATGAAAGTTATTGAAACTTTAAATTTTTGGATGGGTTTGATTGACACATCCTTGCACTCTCGCAAATTTTACTTTTATTCTTAATACTTGGGAAAAGTGGCAATCTTGTTGTGTATTTATGAAATATATTAAAACTTTAATCCAGGAAAATAATTATATTCAGAGTAGAAATGTTAGAAAGCAAAACTCCTTCACAAGTATCGTCATTCCGCGCTAAGTGTTGTGTACAGAGTTTAGCAAATTGATCACACCCGTGAAACGTACACAGTTTTTGTAAACAGGGCACGAGCTCTGTTATTGTTGATGTTTACGATTCACCGGGAGCGTTCAATTGTTAAAGTCTGCTCACCACAACTGCACGGACTGACAATATACTGTGTGTATGTTTTACTTTCGTACATTTCTACTCTGAATTTTCTGGATTATAGTTTTAATATTTTTCATTTATGCACAACAAGATTGCCACTTTTCCTGAGTACTAGTATTAAGAATGAAATTAAAATTTGTGAAAGTGCAAGGATGTGTTAATCAAACCGTCTAAAAATTTGAAGTCTAATAACTTTTAGATGGATTGATTATTTTTTATGGTAGGCTTTTAACTTAGTTATAAATCAGAAGTGTCAGACGCAGTGATTTGGGTTATAAGGGAGATAAATATGTACTCTTATCGCTGCATATATATTATATTAAGGTAATAAGTTTGTTCTGACTCCATATTCTTCGTAACATTAATAATGTTCGAAGAGTTTGCAGTTAAAACAATGTTCAAGTAATGGTTCGAACGGTTGAGTTTACCCCTTCAAAAATTATCGCTTTAAAGGAAAATAAGTATACTAAGTATACAAAAACATATAAAGGTTGAATAGAAACATAAGATCATTAAAATGGTGAAAATGAGAGCTAAAAGGACTCAAGATCTAAGGTTTGATATCTATAAAAAGTTACATAGTTTTCACAAAAACTCTCACCTCCCAGCCTCAGCGCCCTTAAAAGTGATCACCTATGTTTATTTAAGGAAGGTCCATACTTTTAGGGATCCGGTTTTAATTTTACACACCAATATAAAATTCTGATTATCTATTTAAATAAAATCTTTTTGGAGGACTGAAAATAATTTTGCAAGTATATATTTGTTTATTATAGTCCCATTGTGCATACAAAACATTTAATATACATTATTAATGGAAATTAACACTTTGCACTCTGTCCATAGGATCTACATGTCATTTAGTACATCCACAGACACAAAATTCTGAATTGCTTTTATGGACCTAAAGCTTTTAATTTTTTATTTAAACAAACTAACTTGATATCTATTTTTATTGATTTTGCGCCTATATCATTAATTTAAATGTTTCTTTTTTCAAATTTTGCGAGGAATAATTGAAAAAAATTGATATTTCAAAAATGGGGGTATATGTGTTCAAAAGGCTATTTTGTTAAATTTATCTGGTCAATCTTAATAAAGTTTGTGTTTTTGTTAACTTTGGATATAATTCTTAATATCTTTTTTTAAAAATGGCATATAAACAATTTAGATTCTGCGAATTTTTAAAATTTAAGATATTTTGAGATTTTTTCTGAATCACATTTATAATGTTATCCAATAAAGATTTCAAATATTTGTTTGGCAACTGAATATTTTTGATTTTCATAAGTTTTAACAAAAATTTAATGTGATTTGGAGCATAGCTAAATAAAATATGACATCACACTTCATTATGTTCAATTTTGTTTGTTGAATTTTTAGAGGTATGTACTCTGAGACGTGTTGTATGAAAATTAACCTGCAAAGATATGTCTTTTGTGGGTGTTTTAGTTAGTTTATGACTTATTCAAGGTATTTAAATGAAAAAAATATCAGTTTGACAGAAACTTTTGAAACTAAGGGCCTACCTTAAAAAAAAGATCATATAGCATTTTTATTCATAAAACAGTTAAAACATGTACTTATAATTATTCTATGAAAAATCAGGTTTGTTTTTTTTTTTCTTTTTTTTTTTTTTAATACTTTATTTCCATGCTTTCAATTTAAACATCCAATACATTTATCAAAATTGCACAGAAAATTTTTCACATCCACCCACTTTCGCACTTCACTCACACCAACAGTACATCAATTTTTGCAAATTTTTACACACTTTATATGGATAAAAAAAAAAAGGGGGGGCAAAAAAGTATGCTACATTTGATCTAAATATGTTTTTTTTCCAGAGGATTACATTTCCAACATAATTTTCCAATGTGACCATGCAGACTCAAAATTTTCTGCAGTTAGATTTTTAACAGATATGTACTTTTCAACCTTATAATACATTTTTAAATGGGCAATCAGCCCATTTAAATTAGGCTTCTTTGCATTTTTTAAGCAGTGAAAAATGTACTGTTTAGCATATAAAATTACAAAATTTATGACATAGTTTGTATTTGACAAAGGTAACTCTCCAAAGATTACATTTTGAATATTAAAACCTACACGTTTTGATGTATAATTGTAAATATGTAGACTAAGATCATTCCAAATATGCATTACATCTTTACATATAAACAGACTGTGCAATATGGTTTCACATTCGTTGTTACAGAATGTACAAATATCATTTTCTTTTATTTTAATTTTTTTAAGGTAATAATTTACAGGTAGTATTCTATGCAAGATTCTAAATTGTAACCACTGGACAGCTGAATTTGAAGACACCTTAAAGCACACATTAAAAACATCTCTCAACTCCATTTCTTGAAATCCTTTTAGAAGCATTTCTGAATTCCATTTTGAAAACCAGTTGGCTTTACATTCTTTGTGTTAATACTTTTATAAATATCTTTTGAACATTTATCAATCAATATTAATCTTTTGTATAACAATGGCAAAAATGGACGCTGTAGCTTTGAGAAGCCTACCCTGGAAAATTTTGTATCTTTTAAAAACTTTGAAATAGCACTTATAATGCTGTTATACTGCATAAAACATACATGATGAATGCCATATTTTTCCACAAAATTTTCTCTAGATAAAAATGACCCATTGACATCTAAAAAATCATCAATAATTTTTACAACATTTTTGTACCATTCTTTATAAAAAATACTCTTTTTATTCACTTTGATACAAGAGTTTAGCCAAACTGGGGTTGATAAAATTTCAGACTGTGTAAGATTTAGCTTGTCAAAACAATTATCAGTGATGATGGATAACCAAGACTCTAAGACATCATTCCAAAATTTGTTTTTTGTACATTTCAACATTTTCAACACAAAATCATCACCCATATTCAAAATCTTTTCCACAACATCTTGTCCATAAACTATTTCAAAAATACTCAACCATGAATGACTTCCTTTAATAATTCTTTGAATCCATGAACATTTCAGAGAAAGTATAAAATTTTTAAGATGTACCATGTTAAGGCCACCCAATGTCTGGTGCTGTGTTAAATTGTCTACGATTTCTTCATTTGGATTTGGTAATGAAATAAATAGATGGTTTAATTTTGGTACAATTAAAGTTTTTGCAACCGTTACCCGTCCAATGGGAGTTAGAATACGTCTTTTCCATTGCTGAATCATTGAAGTGATTTTTGGCAATTGAACTTTGAAATTTATATCAACAATTTTTTCTAGGTCGACAGAGAAATTTATTCCTAACAAGGAGAAATTTGTTGCCCCCCAATCTAGCTTCTATCTTGAGTGGTGGAAAACCTCAGCAGAAAATTTTTTTGAGCCTATCCAAATAATTTTAGTTTTCTTTTGTTTATTTGTAAAAAGAAACATTTTATATATCAATATCATACAGATTCTTTTCCAAATACATTTTTTGTAAACTTATGGACCTAAGACAATAAAAACTGTCGGATATCCTTGATCACCTCTCCCTCTTTTTTCCTCCTACTTTTTTTATTTTTTTTCTTTTTCTGACATAAACCTTTTAATCTCGGTCCGTATATATAGAAATAAGATTGTTTTTTAATGTATCAAGATGTACACACATGGAAAAAGATAAATACATGTATGTAAAAGAAAGAAAAAATGCTGCTACTACAAAAAGTGTGTTTCAAAATCTGTTCGTTAGTGGTTTATAGAAAACATTTGACCCTCTGATGAATTAATTTTACTTTTGCACAGTGTCTGGATAATTGAAGTGCATTAGGGAAATAAAATTGGAAATATTTAGAGCAAGTCTCGTATGACAATCACGATTCAGCACACATCGATGTCAGAGGAAGTAACGACATTTTATAATTTATAAGGTTTTTTTTGGTTATATCATCATTAAATGAATACAAGAGAAAAACAAATCTTATATAAGCAAGTCTATATAATTTAATTTCTCATCATTTGAATTTTTTCATAGTTCATATGGAAATAGAATGTGGAAAAATATTAAACATGCAAATTTGTCATTTAATAAGCACAGTGTAAAGAAAATCAATGTTTCGTCTTCATGAAAATAAAAGATGACGAGGTATATCGAGGATGAATTGATTTCTTCTTTCATTTTTGGCTCTACTGGTCAGAGACCAGAAGAGCTTATGCTATAGTAATGCGTCCGTCGTCCGTCTAGCTGTCTGGCTGTCCGTCTGTCTGTCTGTAAACAATTTTTCAAAATGCTACTCCTCCTACAGTTTTTGTCTGATTTCAATATAACTTGGTACACAAGTAGACTACACTAAGATACATAATTCTATGTATCGGTTTTTCATTTCGATGAACGGTGTTGCCGTGGTTACTAAAAATAGAATTTTTTGTGAAATACTTTCAAAATGCTACTCCTCCTACAGTTTTGGTCTGATTTCAATATAACTTGGTACACAAATAGACTACACTAAGATACATAATTCTGTTTATCCGTTTTTGATTTTGATGAACGGTGTTGCAGTGGTTACTAAAAATAAAAATTTCTGTGCAATACTTTTAAAATACTACTCCTCCTACAGTTTTGGTTTGATTTCAATATAACTTGGCACACAAGTACACTACACTGAGATACATAATTCTGCGTATCGGTTTTTGATTTCGATGAACGGTGTTGTCTTGGTTACTAAAAATATAAATGTAGAAAAAGTATAATTCTGACTTAGCAGTCTCAATATTATTTTTGTATTTACCAGGTGTATTAGTCGTGGTTGGTGGGGAGGTGGAGGGGCCATTTTTTTTTTTACATAATCTTTTATT
Source organism: Saccostrea cuccullata (assembly GCF_032062105.1). Lineage (NCBI taxonomy): Eukaryota > Metazoa > Mollusca > Bivalvia > Ostreida > Ostreidae > Saccostrea > Saccostrea cuccullata. The sequence continues at coordinate 17,645 of NW_026922999.1, forward strand.
GTTGGAAATTTTTTCTCCCCCAATTTTTCTCTTAACTTTCCCCCTTCTCCCACGAAAATGGATTTTATGTCTCCTAGTGCTTATAGGCAAGATCACCGCAGCTTGTTTTTGCTAATTCTGTAAAAGTGAAATAAAACACTTTCATGTAGATGAATAATATCATTTATTAAATGACGGTATGAATGTGAACAATTTAACAAGGAAGAAGGGGATCAGATTCACAAGCTTTGCTTATCAGTTACGTAAGATATGATAATGTCTGATCCCCCAAAAATGACTAGAAAAAAAGTATCTGTAAGACAAGACAATCAAAACATCATATGAAAAAGTTAGCAAAAAGATGGCACATCAAAACAAAATAGGCAAACATCAGAAGAAAAAGTTGGCAATTAAAAAGAGGGTACATCAAAAAGACAATCAAAACCTCAGAAAATGTTTGCGAAAAGATAGTAATCAAAACAAAATACATAGAAGCAGTAACACAATTGAGTAAAAATTATTATAAAATATATAATTTTACAAGGCACATTAATCATCATATTAAGGGATAGGAATGCTGGGATGGAGGTGGGTCTTCAAAATAGACGTGCCTCATGTTAGCGGTGGTGAGTGCGCGAGTGTGAATGACTCGCTGAGCTGACCACGTGACCTTACACATTCTATTACGATTAAATCATCAGACAAGGAGTGGATCTAAGAATTTTCACAATTTACCAACCTAAATGTTACTGGAAACCTCCTAAAAGATTATAGCATTAAATACATAAATACAATTATTATTCTAATAATTATTGTTATGTGTAACTTTCCTCTTTACAAAGATCTTTTCTAATTTTCAGGTACATGTAAGTTGTCATTTTTTCTGACTAACCCCTCCCAACTTTCAAAAAATGATATTACGTGGATTTTCTTTTAATCGGAAAATTTGCGTTTAAAACTTGAATAGTACCGATTGTACAAGTCATCATTCAACGAACTTTATAAACTTTAAAGAATTACCCATAATTGATCTTTCTTTAAGATTAAATACCAGTTAATAAAAACATGGTAGTTCCATTCCATGATATGATTGTTGAAATGTCATTTGAACTATAATCAAATTATTTTTATTTCTCCAGAAGGGTCAAATCTAAAACTTCCGTTTTTATGTATTTGATATTTTAAATCCTTTTAAATTGTGCCTTTATCTTGGTTGTCTGTTTTGTTTAAATTTACAAAAATTGTACCATTTTATAACTTTGCAAAAAGAGATGTGTGGAATATTTATTCTTCCGTCTTTAAAGGGATCTCTGTATACTTGTAGGTGTACCATTTAAGAGAGAGAGATAGAGACCCGTTACTTTCACTTCGGGTCCTTGGTGAATGAACTTCTTAGATTTATACACTGTTGTATAGATGTAGTTTAAGACTGAAGCATATGTGTCATAGCTGAAAATTCTAAAAAGGTCAAGTTTAATGTAAACTTTTTCCCTTTCACTGACGTATATAATGTTAATGGTGTTAATGTCTCCCTAACTGATTTAGTACGCAAGGATACAAATTCCAGACAGACTACCTTAAAAACGTTGATGTTACAGAACTTTAAAAGATAGTTTAAATTCAACATTTCACAACTCCTCCTGTCTGTCAGTATAATAACTTGTTTGAAAGCACAATAAATTGTTTGGTTGTATTTTTACTGACATGCTCAATAACATTTTTAGGCGATTGTTTTCACATACACTAATCTTGACTATGAATTAGCTTATCAATACAGAGGGCTTGTGGCGGATGTGAAAGGTTGACAGGAGATGCTTACTCATCTTTGCCACCCGATTCCACCTCTGGTGTCTCCTGGGGTAGATTTCTGCCTTTTTTTAACAATTTGTATTGTTTAAGGGATTTATAAGCTCAATCAATGTTGCTATTCACAATAATTTCTTTGCATAGATGCTTGTTTAAGGGGAAAATGTTGATCTACAATATGAACTCCACAAAATTGAGAAATGCTTACTGCTACATTTTACTCATACACATCTTCTAAGAGATAGTTGTATATAGTGAGGTGCAGTTCATAATAAGTGTCATTTCGAGTGAGGTGGCTTTAACGATGACCATTCTGAGAGAAGTATATTTTTTTTTATTTATATACTATAAGCGTGTCGCTTAACGCAGACGCACATGTAACAGCATAATGAGAAATAATCATACTGAGCTCTTTGAGAGTTCTCAAGTCCCAATCAAATGCTCTCACTTAATTGTATTGAATACGTTAGACGAATAGAACAAAAACTAACGAAAAAGATTTTTTGTGTACCTTTTTTTTTATTCTTTTTTTTTTTTTTTTTTTTTTATAAATAACAAATATTTATTTACAAATATTGCAAAAACTTGTGGATTGTATCTTCACCATACTTTCTTTAGAACTGAAATGATAAAAAAGAAATAATATTAAATTAAAATCATTAGACGAAATCAAATGAAATGAAATTGACAAGAAACATGGACATTTTAATGTTCCAACATGTGAGGGACAAAGATTTTTTTCCTCATGCTTTTCCTTGTTCTGTTAAGCCTTGATTAGTTATGAATTTAGAAAATAGTTTTAGGTGATCTTCCGCATGTAATCAAACATGGCATTTTCAACCTTTTAATTAAAATAGGTAATAGTAAAGTTTCAGTTCATTTAGTGCCAAATCATCAATAGCCGATTAATAAAATTAATGGTACATTTAGATTCTATAATAAACTATTTCTCAGAAAAAAAACGAAGACGATTTGTGTAATTGTATTTTTGAAAAGGAGCAGTATTTATCTGATATCTAGATGCAAATTTA
>NW_026923000.1:0-20988 GCF_032062105.1 Saccostrea cuccullata
AAAATCCAACGATTCTACTTTGCTAAAGAGTATAGCCTATCATTTGGACCGTATTTTGTACTTTTAATTCCAATTATAAGGTCTTTGTTTTTCTTTCTAAATCTGACTTTCTAATGTTCCGTCCCTGATAAATACAGGGGATGTGTTTTTTCAATAGGCGAGGCTCTCTCCCCTAGACAATGATCTCTTGAATTTTCGGGATTTCGCATTTTACGCACTGTTGACAGATTTGTGTTTTGTAGATTTTTTTGAGATCGATCACAAATCATTATCTTCAATTTTTTCATTCCATAGAGTTTTTTTTTCTTTTTAAAATAGCAAAATAGCTGCAATGCCAAATTCCCATGACAATAAAGCTATATTTATGGAAAGTTTTTGTTGAGTTAAATTTACTGCAAACATATCACCCTTTATATTTGACATTACACATGCAAACATACAAAATTCTAACTGCAGAACTGTAGCGTTATGGTGTACTAACAAAACCCTAAGTTTAAAAAAATAATACAGAATGAATTATGTTTTGTTGGAAAGGAAACAAGGAAATTCGCATTTCATTCTAATAAAATGAAATATTACCAGCTTTCTTTCATCGCATTCTCTAATCTTTTAGTCGGAGAAGAACCTCATATTTTAGAACTCGGAAGACACGTTGTAGTTGATGTATATTCTCTATTATGACGACTGGTGTGTTTATCATTGGTGGTACTTTCAACAGAGCCCCGTACATCTTCTCTGCATTGTGATTTGTTTTCTGTTTCTTTCTGAGAGAGGTGTTCGAAACCATTTAACAGTTTCTCGTTATTGTTAATGCTCACCAATGATAAACGATTAAGCGTTGATGCAATCTTTAAGAGAATCCTACGCACGCGTGTCAGTGCAGTAACTGAGAGCTCATTATCCGCACAATTTCGCTTTTTCCTTACAAAGTGTTTCACTAATAAATGTAGTCTTCGCTTTTTTAACATTCAATTACAGAACAAGTTTGACTGAGTGCAGCTTTTGTCAGCCATCTGTTCTTTTACATAAGCGAAACCAGGCGCTAAAGCGACTTGTTCTTAAAAATAATTTTTATCTAAGCGATAACTGTTGTTCGTCCTTTTTAGGAAATCGTTGTCTACTGTTTCTACTTGTGTAACACTGAAGCGATTATATGGAATCCAAAATGAGTAAAGTATTCCAATTGAACGCTTCAGTTTTCGAGGGAAATCATTTTAGATCTACATTTTTCCCTATTTTTAAACTCCGTTCTAATCAAACTTTAGGCTTTCAATTTCTTTTTGATAAACTGAAATGAAATGCATTAAGATAACAAATTGGGATAATTTTCAAAAGAAAATTATTAATTAATGAATAAAAAAGTAGATATACGGAGCCAACAAGGACATCTAAAACAGAGGTGGGATCATAAAACATTGTAATAATGTTTAATTGACGAACTGAAGTAGTGCACGAATACCTGATTAACTTCATGGAAACTGTATATTGAAAAGAATTTAGTTTACATCTTCCATACAGTCTAAGACTTAACATAAATTAAAAAAAAAAAGAAAAATTGCAATTAAGTTCTGAGCTAATATCAAATATAAACCCTCTGTACTGACTTGGTTCGAAGGTACCGAATGTTTTGTCGAATCCATGTATCAAACTTTTAGACTCTTCAGGTCAGTGGTTTATTTGCTGTACTTAGAGAGTACGATAAAACCGATTCGTTTCCGGATTCCAGTCTAGTTATGTTTTGCTTTGCCTGTCTCTCTCAAGCCCAGAATTGACTACTCTTAACATGTCATGATGGTCAAAAATCCTACCGACACTGAGTAAAACATCGGAAATCTTTTACCTATATACCAAAAAAAATAGACCAAAAAAATCCTCACACGTTACAAATTATTTGTTGGAATATGTTTCTTGGATGTTTGCAGAACTTGAATAAACACAGAAGAACGAACAAATACATTGAAGTATTCTCATATCCGTTTTCCATCAAATAAGAATAAAAAGTCTATAAATTCATTAACTGCCCTATTACTGTCGGTTCGTGATTACAATATTCCTCATAAAATTTACGAACATACTGACTTATTCATTACAAAAGGTGTTTTATTCAAGAGATCGGGGTTGTATCGGGGGGTGAAAGTTTAAGAAATATGGGCATAATTATTTCTCTCTGGGTCAGATTGACCAAGCTATGTAGTCCGGTTACTACATTAGCAGGGGATACGGTGACTGCATGCATGGTGTTATTTTGTAGAAGAAATATATGGAGAAACCGAATATTATTCCAGATGAAAGGTCCATTAAACAATACAAATCAGGAGCGGAGGAAACATGGACCTCTGAAACATCAGAGGTGGGATCAGGTGCCATGGAGGAGTGAGCATCCCCGGCAAACCCGTCACACCTGCTGTGTGCTTCTCATCGTAATTTGAAATTAACAAAACTTCATTCAATGTGTAAAAATGGCCTAACAATGTAGGTCGAAAGTAATAAACACATATTGCAGAAAAATTCATGGAATATCCATAACAAGAAAATGAATTAATGAATGTGTAGCCAGAAATGTTGTTGTATTCAAGTTCTCTTAGTTATGACATTCGATCTTGATTTTATTAAACATATTTTTTATTTCATATATGCATTCTCCCCTCGAAATCATACTTAAGTTATTTTGATAAAATTATTCATAACAATGGCGCTGATTTATAGAATACACTCATAAAACGGGATATACGAGACAGCTGTGGCAATAGACAAGCCATTGTTGCCCGTTATTTTAGCACTGGTCAAATTATAAATGCAAAAGCCTGATATAAACATGATCCGTGTAGCAGTTCCCTTTGATTCAATATTTTGTTATGAAAATATATTGCTGCATTTTTCTATTCAAGCTTCTAGGTCTTCCGAGACTATTAAAAAAGTCTATCCAATCTTGCACCATTATTGGTTATTTGCAACTTCCTGTTTCTCCAAGATAATGCAGAATTTTCCGGAATAATTTCCAGCATTTATAAATTATAAATGTATAAAAAATGAAAAGATAAGGTACACATTTTTTCTAAAGGAATACATGAATTATTTTAACATTCGTTCTTTTTTTTAAGTCGATTACCAGGGACAATCACGAATATTAACATTGAACCCTGTATGGTTAATTAGTAGACTATACTACTGTTATTCATCTTTTGTTCTGAATATATTCTGAATATTTCTTACATACAATTATTACTGATTCCTTATGTATTCAGAGAATAACGATAATTTTCATAGTTCAATCTATTACAGCGTACGTCATGTACATTTGAAATCAAAGTTTTTAGATCATAATGGCTGCAGACCTATACCACACAGGAAGATGCCGGGAGCTTCGTCATGCTGCGTTTTCGATTGGTTGTATTCCCAATCTGGCATTTTATGACGGCTTTTGTCAGAGTTTAATTTTTGTGAACTATTTATTAATTGCTACTGGCAGTCCTGGAGATTTTAAGTATCCAGTAGATTATAGAAAGGCAGTTGTATCAGATATAGTTTATCCAGGAACGACAACAAATGTCGGCATGACTTCCTTTTAACGAAGTGGCCTTTATGTAAAATTAATTACAGAATAATGTCGAAAAAAGCTCGTGGCCGTATAATTACGATGGCGAGCTTCGTAATCTTTATGGCAGTGAAATTATCGCTATTGGTGCTCCAACTTTTAATAAAGATTTTCAATATCTGTTGTTATGGAAAAACGTGCATTCAGCATGTAATCTTCTATATCATAGTTTTTTATGTCTTTGGAGCTCACTAAGACGATTATATTTAACGATTTTTCAAAGAACTTTCCCATAATTCTGATTTCTCTGTCTGATAAATGGAAGGTAATGACATTAGTTACACAGTCTGTGATTCTTCGCTTCATACGAATCTGCTATTAGGCTGTTAAATGAACTGAAAGCGTCAAGACTGTTACTGCCACGTGGAACAAGTGTCCGAAAGATTCTGTTAACAGAATTTGTTTTTTATCTTCTCAGATAAATAAATTACATGTAAATCCTTATATTAAGCTATGTATAACGTATTATATATCCAAGAGCTCCCGGAGTCCTGAGGGTCAGCTGAGAATGGGGTTTATAGACTATTCGTTTGAAATCTTAGAACTGTTTCCGGAACTCTTAGATACAGAATTAGTCTTTTGGCCATAAAACTAGGCCGCTTGGACATGGATTCTACTAACTGGACAGTGGATTTATTATCTTTTGTATCATAATACAGTTTGTCGGCAAGATGCTTTGAAGCTATGAAGGAACCATTATTAACATTTACCCCAAGGATCCTTCCTGAAGTTGGACTAAAAGGCACCATTGTGGTAGAAAGCTCAAAGATTGCCATCGTAAATACTGTTTGCTGGACGCCAATGTGAAGAATATTTTCAAAGTATGATAAACATGTATACTGGCTTTTCACTGAGTTAACTCCCCCTGGGGTCTGATCTGAACCAATGGAGAGATGAATTTTATAATTGCGATACACTGCATAAAACACAGTTTGCATGCTAGATATCTATTACTCATGAACCAAGGCTTTAAAGAGTAACTTCGTTCAATTCTGAAGGGTCATTAGCTTAAAAAATGAATTAAGTTTATACTATACGAAGTTCCTCTAAATGATAATGCTCTAAGGGTCACGATAAGAGGAGTCGAATTCCACTATGGGACGTGGAGACTGATCATTCGGATGGTACCGTGTAAACCGAGGTCCCCTGTCGCAGTAGGTGCTGGCACGAAAAAGAACCCTCCCTGCTCAATGACCCTGAGTAGCCTACCGAGTTTAGGACAAAATTTGCAATTTTCCACAGGCAAGTGGTGGTGCCTGCATATGAGTGAAAAATTCTCGAGTGGGACGTTTAAAATACAATCAATCTGAAAGATAAATTCCTTTAAACCCTTATACTTTATTTCATTTTTATTGCATTGTGTTACCTCTATGTATACCCTGGTAATCAACTTTTCAGCCTTTTTCAGGTTTAGATTTTTTTATGGTAGTTTATAAATTTAAATGAGAATAGATTTAGTTTATTCTTTGAAATTTATCGAATTCAATTAAAGTATAACGAGTTCTATCTCGCTGGCTCAGGGTGGATTCTTAAAGAGACACAATTGTATTGTTATACTGTAGATTCCTATATGTTTGTTTATAAATTAATTTTTAATACTAGTCATATCATGTATACTTTGAATGGTGGGGACCCAGGGGGGTGAAGCCCCCGGAAGCTCTTGGGTTTTCGTGTATATTTAAAAGAGTAAAGCTAGGCACAATAACAGTAGTTTTGGTGAGTTATGTACCAAAATGTGGCATTATTAATAGGGATGTCAACGAATATTCGAATATTCATTCGATGAGTTGATATTCGAATATAAATTTATGATTCGAATATTCGTTTTTAAGTATACAAGCATTAAATAGAGAGAAAAACCTGACAAGTTTTATTAGAAATTGAATCAAGTTTGTACAAAATAAAAAAAAACTGTCCCCTTTGACTACCTCAAAGGTGTGAATAGTGTATCTATTAGAGTATTCTAATTTATTTATTTGTTCACTTAATTAGTAGTATAATAGTTTCCAGTACTTACAATCAGTTTGTATTGTTGTAAAGACACAGTTTTACAGTAAACATACGTTTATGTTTATGTAAATATCATTAAAAATCATTATCAGGAAATTATAATTAGCAAAAAGTAATTGCTTGTAATATTTCACCGTTAAATATTTGTTCTGATTGGTAAAAATTTGTAGGAGTTATCATTGTAGATTTTGGTAAGACGATCAATTAATCTATTACTACTAAAGAATACTACTAATAACACTAAAGAATCATTTGAATTTTCAAAAAAAAAAAAACAATCATTACATTTTGGATGTATAAGTCTATTCAATAAATTTTTTTAAAAAATGTAATTGCAGTGCATTTACCGAACTCTACATGAGTTTTTATTCCAAAATAATGGCATAAAACTTATACTGCTTAACAGGAGAGTGAAAATATGTATTTTGTAATGCAAAATGCATTTATTTTATCGAATATTCGAATATATTCGAATACTCCTATCGAATATTCGAATATCAATTACAGACAATTTTGACATCCCTAATTATTAATATTAGTCATATCATACTTAGAATTTTTTTTGGGGGGGGGGGGGGGTCGTGCGCCCAACACGCTCCCTTAAATCCACCATTGGCTCTGATGCTTCCATGAAGGAATAAAACGATCATGACATATTCTTTCTACGTTTGGCGCGCGGGTTTTCGAGAAGGGAAATGTATGGAACGCCGTCACTGCCTTATAGCAGAACACTACAATTGCATTGTGTCAACTTTCCATTACATTATGTCAACACATTGTGACATTTACTTACAGTACTATTGCGTTATGTCAACTTTCCATTACATTATCTCAACTCTTTATGACATTTACAAACGCTACTATTGCGTTATGTCAACTTTCCATTACATTATGTCAACTCTTTATGACATTTACACACACTACTATTGCGTTATGTCAACTTTACATTACATTTTGACACCTCATTATGACATTAACACACACTACTATTGCGTTATGTCAACTTTCCATTACATTATGTTAAGTCTTTATTGCATTAACTCGCACTTCAATTACATTGCGCCAATCTTCCATTGCATTATATCAGCTCATAATCAAAACAATTTTACGTGGTGCAAAGATGTTATTATATAATTTAAACTCATTATTACATTATGTGCACTCTCTACTATTTGGTCTAAGTAGTTCATTACATGACGTGAATTTATCTTTAATTCAATATCAAGTCGCTATAACACGATGTCAGAATTTCATATATGATGTGAAAAAAATTGTCACATGTGGCCAATTCTTTACTATATTGTGTCATCAATATGCTACATGACGCCGGGAATCTATTACATGATGTCAATTTTCCCTTACTTTTTGACAAATCATTATTATGTTATACCATTGTATCTCTACATTGTGTCTAAAATGCTTAGCCTCTTGTCAGTATATCTTAGAATATTTCAACTCTTTATTATGTGACGTAAGGTTTAGGTTATGCCTAAAAGTTCGTTTTGTGTTTTCAATATTACATGCACATATGTTAAACTTATGATTTAATTAAACGTATCAAATATTAAATTATACACAAGACTTAATTAATCCTTAATTAAATATCAGGTTAAATTAAAAATAGGATCATGTTCCCATGGAATCTTTATTGACGATTTGAAAAGTCCGAAACTTCTGATCTAACTACAAAACACTGTCCTAAGCTTTTTATCAATCTTTAACCCTCCTTTAAAAAAAAAAAAAGTGTAAATACAGCTATTTCATACGTGCACTGGTGGGTCGGTGGGAAAAGGGAGGATCCCGCCCTCCCATCTTTAGTGACCAAAATTTGCATGAAATTAATCAATTGATTTTACTTTGTAGGACATTGCATTAGTTTTACATAAAGTATAACTGAAATAAGTTGAAACGTTTTATTTAAAAAAAATCTAAAGCCTGAGAGCTTTCGGGCTTTCATCCCCTGGTCCCCAACTTAGACACGATATCGTCCCCCTATAGCTACTCTTTTCAAGAACCCAAGATCGCAACTGATATGAGCCTGTGTTAATTTAAGTGAAAACGTAGATTTTTGTAACAGAATTCTGGTCCTGGAATGGTTGAAAAATTACTAATTCCAGTGGACGTTGCATCGTTTTTGAAAGCTGGGGGAGGTTTGTCAGCCAGAAAAAAATAACGTACAAGAAAAAGCGAAAAAAAATCCAAACTCGAAAATCCTATTTCGGGTGAAAGGAGGGGGGGGGGGTCCAATTTCGATCAGTCCTTAAAAAAATTCCAAATATACTACATTACCCTTATACTTCAGCAAAAAGTGGGACTGAATTTCAATGAACATTTTCTATGATAAAGTTATGTCGGAAAAAAGAGGAAGTCAGACCCCTCCCTCCCCCCCCCCCCCCCCCTCATATAATGTGTCTGTAATTCGTCCTAATTAATCAGGACCTTCCCAGTCGTGAAAACACGGTTATCAACTTTGACATAATGTAAATGTATTTTACAGCGCGTAATGAACATTTGTAATCAACATGATAAAGAATTAACACAATGTAAAGATAGTTTTAAATCACATAAGAAAGAGTTACATATTCTTATTAAATATCCACATAAAGGAATGGAGTTTTGACATAACGTAATAAAGTGTTGATATAATATGGAACGCCGTGACTGTCTCCATAATATATGTTCACATTATGTTATTAACCTTTTTACATCACGTAATAAAGAACTGACATAAAGGTAAGATGTATTCACCTCACATTGTGATGACCTCGGCATAAAATAAAGATACATTAACATCACGTAATAATGCTTTGTTACAATAGAAATATACACTCACAAAAGGGAGTGGACTTTGACTAAATGTAATGATAAATTTAATCATAGAACACATGTAAAACGCAATTAACTTGACCTAATGCAATTTTGACCTCACATATTAAAGAAATGAAATAATATAAAGAAACATTCATTTCACGTAATTAAGTTTTAACACAATGTAAACATATTTTCACTTTACATAATGAACTTTGGTCTTCAAGTTATAAAGTTCCAACATAATGGAAGAATGCGTTTACTTCATGTAATGCAGCATTGATATGATGTAAAGATATTTTTACATCATCCCATAAAAAATGATATAACGTAAAGATATGTTCAAATCACGTAATGATAGATTGACATAATGAATGCATAGTTTTATGCTATAAGGCAGTGATGGCGTTCCATAGAAATGTTTGGGAGTAAAAACAATATACACTTTTTCAATTGCACTTATTTATAACCATGTTCATACGATGTCTCGATTTGCTTGCTCATTATATTTTTTCTTGTCTCTTTTCGTTAATACGTTGTACCTATTTTTAAAACCCTATGATTGTTGAGGGTAATCTATCTTTGAGGAATGTCAGTTTCAACCCAGGGAGGGGGGTAATCTAAAAATAGGAGTATTACGAAGGAGGCGACATTTGCACAGAAAATTTAAATTAAACACAATAAAGACATTAGCCCAGGATAAACAGTTTCACTTCAAAGTCCCCCTTTGAGAATTGTTTCAAGATATAATCCCTCCTTCGTTTGAATAAAACGATCTCTTTTTTGTAATCATGTTTAAAGTCCCAAAATATGCAAATATCTTAATCTTATTTCTGCAGTCCGATCTCCGTTTCCGAGTGATTAGCATTTACATGTAATTATTCGTTTCTATATTACGAGAATCGGCATACGTTCGACGATCTAGCTCCAAGATCGATTTCCGCATTTTTCCGCTGCCGATTTCATTATCGTTAAATGAATGTTAATCAGTCGGGAGAATGGTAATAGAATATTGACTATGTTAACCATATGGTTGGAAATACGTACCTTATTTAAGTTTCCAGGACAAAGTCTTCACAATGTACCAAATTCCGAGTATCATTTTCCCCTGGAAATGAAGAGAATACCATTAATTTAACTCCAATGTAAAAAAAAAATTTGCTTCCATCTGAGTGTAGGAGCAGTAATGAAACGATAAAATGTGCTCAGTTGTGAAATTTTACCGGTATTACGGTAATAATTCAAATTCTCCTTCCTAACACAACCATGAAGAATTAAGGCGTATTCATTATAAACATTTTTCAGCACATTATTTTTTTCCGTCGCAGAGTCTTTGCCGAGTATCGATCTGAATCGCGGGCATCACCTGGATTCCGGAGAAACTGAGCAAAAAAATATTTTAATGTAGAAATCTGAAGAGACCGGGAATGGCGCTTGTGATTTGTAGCCAGCGGAATGTTTTATGATAACATTTTGATGAATTCGATGCCAAGGTGTATTTTTTCCAGCAGATTATTATTTGTTTTTATCTCAACAAGAGAACGGTTTTTCCCAACTGGAGAAAGAAGTGCTCTCATGGCATTTTATAGCAGGAATTAGGTTACGTATAAGTGTGAATTTTTGACTAGAATAAAATTTATAAACTTGTACAAGTCTTATTTTTCCCTCCTGTTTTGCTACATTTTTTATGAAAAGTTGAAAACTGGATGCATTGTTGTTTTTAGACTAAAGATATAATTGTTTCTTCGTTTTAAATATAGTTCTTATAAACTAGGACACATTGTAAGCCATGCAGCTAAGATTTTGAAAAATCCCTGTTGTTACTTGGATTAAGCAACTGGTCTAGTACATTGACAGTTACGGATCCTATAAAGATTGGAGTTTTAAGCACCACTCTTGTACATAATGATTGTATTATATGAAGTCCATCTCACCATTTATATTTCACTTTTTTTTTTCAATCAAGCTTTAAGGATAAATAACAAAAACTTTTTGTCAGAAATTGTATTCAAATAGGTAACCTGAATGATATTTTCTAAAATATGGTAGAATTTTGCAAGATTTTATGTAAAAAAAAATATGTTCATAATTTTGTATAGAATTACATAGAAAACGATAAAAAGTCGGGGGAAAAGAAGTATCAAAGAAAAATTACGATTTCTTTATCTTTAAGGTATTTAGTTATGAGAAAACGAGGTACGTTTTTGACAAAAAAGTTGCTGAAAAAATAGTCTCGTTTAACTTTATCAATTCGTAAGTTCTATCATATGGTCGATACAATGATCTTGTCAGCAAATACAATTCATCTTTAAGTCAAATGCTGACTGACGTTTTTCATACTTATTGTTAGGCCATTATTTACACACTGAATTAACGACGAATTTCTCCTATATTTTCCGATCGTGACGAGGAGCACACGGTGGGTGTGACCGGTCGGCAGGAGATGCTCATTCCGCAATGGCACCTGATCCTTTCTACCCTAAGTCCATCTAAATACTGCCTACTCAGCGTAAGACAACAAATACCAGTAATCGATCAATCAATCAGGGTAGCTGTGCGTGGAATCCTAATACTTTTCAACAGATTAATTTTGTAGATACACTCACGATGGAAAGGTACGAGAATTCATATTTCCATTTTTTCCGGGAAGCAGTTGCTTATTATGTCAAAAGGCCTGATTTTACGTTAGTAAAGGCTGCATAAAGCGTTGATTTTTACCTCTACTGGTCAGAGACCAGAAGAATTTATGCGATAGGAAGGTGTCCGTCGTCCGTCTGTCTGTAAACAATTTTTCAAAATGCTACTCCTCCTACAGTTTTGGTCTGATTTCAATATAACTTGGCACACAAGTAGACTACACTAAGGCACATAATTTAGTGCATCGATTTCGATGAATAATGTTGGCATGGTTACTAAAAATAGAAATTTCTGTTAAATTCCTTTAAAACGCTACCTCTCCTACAGTTTTGGTCTGATTTCAAATATAACTTGGCAAACAAATAGAATTCACTAAGATACATAATTTAGATCATCGGTTTGTGATTTCGATGAACAATGTTGCCATGGTTACTCAAAATAGGAATTTCTGTGAAATTCCTTTAAAACGGTATTTCCTCCTACAGTTTTGGTCTGATTTCAATATAACTTGGCATACAAGTAGACTACACTATGATACTTTATTTCATCTGTTTTTGATTTCGATGAATGGTGTTGCTATGGTTATTAAAAATAGAAAATTCTGTGAAATTCTTTTTAAACGCTACTCCTCCAACACTTTTGGTCTGATTTCAATATAATCACAAGTAGACTACACTAAGATATATTTCTATTTATTGCTGCTTTCTGCAAAGTTTCAAATCCGAGTGCTACTTTTCCTTTGTTATACGTACAGACCAGTAGAACTCTTCTGGTTAATGATTAAGGGAGAAAATTCTAATTTTTTCCCATTAATGTTGCCAAGTTCTTTTCAGTATTTGAGAATCCACATTTCATTTGTACTACTTCTTTAAAATGATGTATCACAATATTGTACGCGAAGAGTAAAGATTAGCCAAACACTGCACTGTATCTTGTTTGTAGGTTTGAGAAACCTGCTTAGGTCAAAGTTTACTTCCGTTGAATTTTTAAAAAATATGTTAAAAATATTTAACGACGAGGAAGAATTTTTTTAAAAATTTGATTGTTTGAAAGCTAGTAGTAACATTATAATTAAATTGGATTTCAAGATGTATATGAAAAACCTTTAGATCTTCCAAAATGCTGTTATACAGTTGTTGTTTTTTTTGTTACAGACTGTGTTATCTGGAACCATTGCACATTGTTCATATGCTGTCATGCTTATTTTATTATCTCCTCCGAATTACTAAAAACATAAGATAGATGATAAGCAAAGGTTAAGGAAAGAAGTAGTCTACATTTCTCTCCCTTTTCCCGACTCAACCGAAGTAAAGCCTAATGAAGATGCATGTACATGTATTTGAAAAAAAAATCAAAAACTTACATCTAGCATCTAGATTTTTTTAGTGTGTCAATATACCCAGTATAAGGTTACAATTATGTCTGCTTTTTAAAACAGACTACCTAGCATACCTTCCTACTCTAATATTGATCTCCTAGTCAAGACCCTGCAATTCGGAATCCACCTGCCATTTCTTTTTGTCATTGACTAGACTTCATCAATATATGTAACGTATAAAGTTTTTGTTTGGTCGAATTAGAGATTGACAACGATTGGTGATACCAAAAATAAGATATATATGCATCCATTTGTCGCGTGGTATCGACGTAAGCGACAATATAAGCTAACTTTTGAAATTTTCATTTTGGTATTGTCGCCTGGTAACGACGCAGACGACGATATATGCTAGATGTTATAGATTTGGTTTTTCAGCAATATACGTACCAAATCGGCTACAATCTTGTCGTACAGAAAAAACAACACTTTCCAACAGACAAGTCTTAAACACTAAAGAGAATCTCACTTCGTAAAAAATAAATTTTCTGTACGAAGGTTTAAGACTAGTTTACAGCATCCTCGTAAAATCTTAATTTTTCCTGAAGAGTTAAGGATAATTTTATTGCACCTTAACGAGTTGGGTATTAGATGTTGCAGATCGCTAACAG
The DNA here is from genome assembly GCF_032062105.1 of Saccostrea cuccullata. Lineage (NCBI taxonomy): Eukaryota > Metazoa > Mollusca > Bivalvia > Ostreida > Ostreidae > Saccostrea > Saccostrea cuccullata. Next base: position 13,037 of record NW_026923000.1, read on the forward strand.
TTGCTTGCTTCGTGTTGACTGCTGTCAGCGGGCGACCACTGAACCGACAGGCATATGGAATTCTTAGGTAATTTGTGCGTGCGAGTTTTGTCCAATAACACTTTCATTTTTCCGTGAAGATATTCTTTTCATTTAAATCTTTCCCTGTGCGATTGCAACAGACAGGAGACCATTTCCTACTTGGAGGCATTTTTTGGGAACTATCAAAAAGCCATTTAAATTAGGCTAGTAAAGTAAGCGAATGGAATGGTATACATGCGCATGCGTAGATTAGAAGGAGTTCTACTGTTTTGCATGTGATATCTGTACATGCAGTTTATATACGTATATTTTTAAATAGTATCCCTCTATTATTTTGATTCCACAAAATATATAACAAAAACATTATTAGATAGAGAATATACGTTTCACATCTTTCTCTCGCTAGAGAGAGATTGGGAGCAAGCGAGAGAAATAGACATGCTCAAGTCTGTTTTTAGTTAAAAGTATTTTGTTTTCAGTCAAGTCTGCTGTCACTGTCCGAACTGTTTTAGTTTTCCAACCCCGAGTTTCCTTTTATTAAAGTGTACGCGGGCGTGATTATAGCACACTGCTGACAAACATTTTGATATGATCGAGGTTTTTCTTATCTATGTTATAACCTTTTTGATATACTTAAGCCTAGAGAGAATCATCTTCTGCTTATGATCACAGCAGCATGAACAGGGAGTATGGTATAGAGGTAAAGATCAACCACGCACCATATCATTATAGAGGAGGGATTTTTGTAAATTAGTAGGTGTAAACGTAAAAATCTCCATTTCTCTATCCTATTGTTTGGTTTTTTGACATATTTTCTATTTATCAGTAAAGATAGTCACAATGCATATATTTTTTTTATTTATTTATGTATGAAAAATATTTCTGAAAGACACTATCATAATAAAGGCAATAAGGTAAAATCCGGCTACACAAGATATCTAAAATTTACAAGTTATCATTAACAACATTAAAACATGAACAGCTAATGTGCAAGTTTTCTTCTCTCAATAGTGATAAAATCTGCCCTTAAAATCATTCAACGTATTCGGGCAAAGTTTAGAAAATAAGCAGCCATATTTTTACATCATTTCAAAAAATATATTGCAACGATTTATAATGAACTTGTTTTTTCTTGTAAAACAAGCCATTGATTATTTACAGATATAGGAGGGTGTGTAACGTAGACCCCGGCTGTTTAAATGAAGCAAGCAGAGATAAATTTCCGTTTTGAAGTTTTCTAAAGCATTTAAACATGGAGCTGACCGACAGTTACAGCAATCTATCCTTAAAATAACATCCCTGGAACTCATTTCATAAAAGAAAATTATGGCTGAGAACCGGATTTTCCTGATATTGGCACGGGCCTGCAATACCGTGGATATATTTATGGGAAAGTGAGTTTTTCCTGAAGAGATATTTTCAAACAGCGACAGTGAGATAAAAATATTTAGGTACTTTTTATCTTCAGATAAAACAAAAATATCTACACTTATATCACAAAAGCACGAAGGTTTCTTGTCTCGCCGCTGTTTTTTTGAAAAGCGATAGAAAATGAATCTTTTTTAAGTCACCAAATTTGTATGGGATGTTTCGTCTGATTATTATTCATAATTAACTGTATGTGGTGTGCATTTATCACGAAAACTTCGATGTTGTGATTACCAGCCCTTTTTATTATGACCAATGCATTACAGATTGGAAAAAGACTGTTTCTGTAAATCGTACAAATTATTGTAATAATAACGCAAACAAAAATAAAAGTAAAAAAATATTAAGTTTGTCGTATTTTCTTACTCTACATGGCATGGGATTAATATACTGAAAGGAAAAAGAAACGCAGGGTAAACTTTTGAGGTGTATTAAATTTGTTTTTCTTAAAATATGTTTTCGTTTTCCTATCTAAATTTTAAAATCATCTTTCAAAAAGATATAACCAAATTCCCATTTGATTTTGTCTAATAATTCATGAGTTATTGAAGCTCAAATAACGATACCTCCCAAAAGTGAAAATCGAAAACTCGCATTATCTTTAATGTCTCTCCCGTGCATCTGTCAGAGCCTTATTTCTCCTTTGCATGGAATTTCATCAAAGTGTTTATCATTCAAACCCTGGCTTTATTTGGCATGGGTAACCACGCAAAAAAATAAGTCAAACGGCGCGCGCATGCGCTGGAGAGAGGAATACAACAGTAAGTTGACTGGCTCAAAAAACCAAATTGCGGAATTGTTTTCTTTTAAATTTCGTATGAATGTACATGTAATGATTATAATCGTCTACTGTATAAATAGTTGTTTTTGTGTTAGTAAGGTGGCGATTTAAGAGATGGCAGGACGAATTACCCGCACGTAACATGGTTCTGTTTCGGGTTAACGTCATCGTCACGGTTGATTGAAAACCATTACAGACCCTCTCTGACAAAGGGTAACAAGTTTTATGGGGGAAAATTTACAAGAAACTGCTTAGTTAACCATTGTTGCCTTTTTCATTAATTAGGCAATTCGAAAACAAGACTCCATTGAACTTCCGTAAACTGTGCCAAGATTGCAAGAAATTCATAATGTCTCTTGATATTGAAAAACGGTGTGCATACCTCATATGCATCAAATAATGCAACAAGATTTGTTGACAAACTCGTCGTCATCAAATTACACGTGTTTTGGGCTTTTTAGCGTTTTTCCCTACGTGGCGTCATAAATTTTACGGTTGAGTAATTCTGAATACTGATTTTGGTGCACAGTAACTAAATTTAACTTCTGACCAATTTTCGGTCATGTGGTCAAATTTTTTTTTCGAACATTATGCTACCCTGCGTTTCTTTTTCCTTTCAGTATATAATGGCTTCATTTGTGATAAATGGTCTTACATGTAGTTCTACTTTAATTAGGCGTATAACGTATTCGTAAACTTTATTATATATTAAGAACTTGAGTTTATGTAGAGCATTTCAGAATCTTAGAATTAGCTAAGTAAGGTTAAATCTAGGTCGACAGAGAATATTGCTACTATACACAAGACAACCGAGCCCTGGAGCACAGGAAAAGAAATCACCCAGACATACAAAGTCCGACTCCGTCCTGTAAATACTTACCTTGGCGGAACTTAAATTTTACGTTATTTTCCTAATCATTGTATTGTTTTAAATCGGAACCGGTATTTGAGAATAACTATTTCTCAATATAAGGTCTATGTTTCTTACAAATATAACAATCATTCAATAAAATTGTAATAATGTAAGACAATCATAAAGTTTTGCATAGGCCTGCTGTTTCTTGCAGAATCTTAATCAAAATAGAGACCCTATGTACAGTATCACGGCAGAAGTTCAACTTTAATACATTCTTTTGCCACGAAGATCATGAAAATTTTCCACAACACGGAAACAAAATTGGATTTATATTTGCCAAAGCATTTCACGTGGGAATTAGCAATCCGCGAAATGTCTTGTAATGTGGATGGCTTTAGGTACAGTTTCAATAAGAGATCGCTGAAAGGATTAACATTTTCTCTGGATTGACAGAAAGTCTTCATCAACGTCCGCGAAGTGAAGGGAGTGTTGTTTGTGTGTCAACCAATGACGCTTTTTCAGCTCGTGTTACGTGTTGTATGGGAGTATCGATTTTTCTTCCCTGGTTGTTATAACTAACGCTACCATGTCAACCAATTCCTCCAGAATCTCCCCAAAAAAGGTTTATGTCATCAAGTCTAGAAAATCCGTGAGCTTTATGGCCAGTAATCCATTCACACCTAGACCCTGTCACATTAGAGGAGGTCGTTTGCTTTGTAAGAAATATATCGTGCAAAAACGTCAAATTGATAATCTGAATTTATATCATACATTTATATCCGGTGCATACTTAAAATAAATGAATAATGGTATTCAAGTTAATCCATCAAATAAAGTCTATATTTCCTGCATCTAAAAAAATCAATATTTTTAAATTTAAAGATATTGTTTTAAGGCCGGTTTACACTATGCATCTTAGATGCATGCATATAAATTCAGTGTAAATAACCCTTGTGTCAGATTTAATAGGTGTTGCATCTTGACAGATTGAATAGAACTTGTTCTATTCCTTGTGTCAAGATGCTTGGAACTGACCAATGAAGAGAAAGGTCAGAGTTGAGACTGAATCACAAGAATTATTTTCCTCAGTATGGTTGCAAAAACTGCCTCCCAAGATACACAAAGCAAAGAAAATACTGAATAAAGCTACAATAAAAAAAAAACTAATTTGATTATTATTATTATAAAGAAGAGTAATTGTTTTCGGAATATATACATATAATTCCAATAATTATCATAAAAGGGAAATTAGGAATGATTCGTTCAGCTAAAATAAATCTGGAAAGGGAATTTGAAGGTTTCGTTATTTTTATGCGCCCGAATTTATTCGGGGCGTATATTGTTTTTGTCCTGTCTGTCTGTTTATCTGTCTCTTGTCAACTTTAATCTTCGCAATAACTTTTGAACCATGAGAGATAGAGACTTCATATTTGGTATGCATACTCCACTAATTAAGCATTTTCAACTGACACCAAGGTAAATGACCTTGTGACCTTGACTATGACCTATATGCTAAAAAATAGCTTTTTTCGCCATAACTTTTGAACCATAGGAGATAGAACCATTATATTTGGTATGCATACTCCACTAATTAAGTGCTTTCAAATGATACCAAGGACAACGATTGTGTGACCTTGACTGTGACCTACTTGCTAAAAATTGCTTTTTAGAATTTTGTTGCCGCGGGGCGCATAGTGTTTCACAAACACATCTTGTTTTTTTAAGTAGATAATTTCATCTTCATAAGGTACTCTACAAATGCATGTGTCGAGACACATAGTGTAAATAAGAAAACAATGAGGCAAAATAGAAGCATGAGTTTTGATGCATGTGTCAAGGTGCATAGTGTAAACCGACCTTTAGGGATTTCCTAGGAAAAGTGTTTTAAAAACCGTACAAAACATAATAGGATAATAAATTGCAGTGGAATTTGAAATAATGCACGTAAATTCGTGCAAAATATTTAAGAGAGAGTATACGTTTTCCAGGGTATTTTGCCACGCGATATGCACTGTCATATATATATGTTTTAATACTGTAATCAGATTTATGTCATTGTTATTGTCAAATACGTAAACAATTTAGTGTGTAAAAATTGGCCTGAAAACTAGTACGAACCAGAAGTCTCTGTCGAGACTGTAGCTCTACTGGTTTATACTTAAAGCAAAGGAAGAGAAAAGTAGCAGTTGGGAAACTTTAAAACAGCAATAATTAGAAAAATGATCGTTGCCACTCATCAAAATAAAAACTGATGCACAGAATTATGTATCTTAGTATAGTCTACTTGTGTGCCAAGTTACTAGTATTTTTAGTAACCATGGCAACATTGTTCAATGAAATCAAAAAACGATGCACCGAATTATGTATTTTAGTGTAGTCTACTTGTGTGCCAAGTTATATTGAAATCAGACCAAAACTGTAGGAGGAGTAGCATTTTGAAAGAATTTCACAGAAATTTCTATTTTTAGTAACCAAGGCAACATCGTTCAATGAAATCAAAAACCAATGCACAGAATTATGTATCTTAGTGTAGTCTACTTGTGTGCCAAGTAATATTGAAATTGGACCAAAACTTTAGGAGGAGTAGCATTTTGAATGCATTTCACAGAAATTTCTATTTTTAGTAACCATGGCAACACCGTTCATCGAAATCAAAAACCGATGCACAGAATTATGTACCTAAGTGTAGTCTACTTGTGTGACAAGTTATATTGAAATCGACCAAAACTGTAGGAGGAGTAGCATTTTGAATGCATTTCACAGAAATTTCTATTTTTAGTAACCATGGCAACAACGTTCATCGGAATCAAAAACCGATGCACAGAATTATGTATCTTAGTGTAGTCTACTTGTGTATCAAGTTATATTGAAATCAGACCAAAACTGTAGGATAAGTAGGGTTTTGGAAAGCATTTCACAGAAATTTCTATTTTTAGTAACCACGGCAACATCGTTCATGGAAATCAAAAACCGATGCATAGAATTATGTATCTAAGTTTAGTCTACTTGTGTGCCAAGTTATATTGAAATCGAACCAAAACTGTATGAGGAGTAGCATTTTGAATGCATTTCACAGAAATTTCTATTTTTAGTAACCATGGCAACACCGTTCATCGAAATCAAAAACCGATGCACAGAATTATGTATCTTAGTGTAGTCTACTTGTGTGCCAAGTAATATTGAAATCAGATCAAAACTGTAGGAGGAGTAGCATTTTGAAAAATTGTTTACAGACAGACAGACGGACGGACGACGGACGCATTACTATCGCACAAGCTCTTCTGGTCTCTGACCAGTAGAGCTAAAAACGTCAATCGGCATTTCACTCACTGATAAACTGCACAAAACGATGACTTTAAACGAGACTTGTTAATTTTGTTCGATTAACATGTTTTTCAATATCTTGCCTCGTGGAATAAATTGTTCGTACGTAGAGTATACTGTTCCGTATCGAATCAAGATATAAACCCCATATGCAGGTGATAAGGGTATATTGCTAAATATGGGTACATTTAATATGAATTGACGATTGAAAAAAGTCATCCTTGTTTATCATCGAGTTTTATGGTCAGGTAACCAGACTCGATAGTGTCTTTTTTCCGAGTTCCTTGGGTTTTATTAATTGGACAGGTGAAAAAAATAATTGATCGTACATGTATATTGTAACGTCCCGTTTGAGAATTTTTCACTCAAAGAGACATCTCCACATACCGGTCATAGGCTTCAAATGAAATATGTGGAGATAACGAACAGCATTCGAGCGAAAAAGTCCATTAAACATTTCAAAATAGGAGCAGACCAAACACGGACCTCCAAAACAACAGAGGTTGGATCAGGTGCCACGAAGGAGTGAGTATTCCCTTCCGATCGGTCACACCCGCATTGTGCCTAGTCATATTCGGAAAAAAGAAAAAAAAATGCGTCGACAAATCAGTGTGTTAATATGCAGGTATATTGATGCATAAGTAAGGGAAGTTTACGATTGAAAAGTATATATAGTTAATAATGAGGAACTTAGATCACTTATTTTAAAATGTTTTAAATATAGGGAATCCCGATCCTTAAACTTGCGTCGGTATTTCATAAATATTATGGATTCTATTGACGATTACATCAGGCAATGGGCCAGATATGAAAAAGAAGACGTTGACACTTTGTCAGAATGGATTAAATGTATCAGATCCATGTTAAAATCGCGAATTAAAAGATTGAAGGGCAATATGAAAACCATCCATCCTTCTGTACTCAATAATCTAGAAGTGAAATAAGAATTGGATAGATACCATGATCAGTACGTACTGGTACCTGCGGACAAAAGCAAGTAACAACATTGTCTTTGTTTGTAAGGCATATTATACAAATTGTATTTTAGAAGAACTTGGATTTAATTCTACATGTGGAAATCCATTTTATTCTCATTGTCACAATCAATATTTAACTTTAATTGCATTTATATTATGTTTATGGTTTTTATTTTATTTACCCTTTACTGGACCTCTATACTTTTGTTACCTTATTGAACCTCAGTTAAGTTTTGCAGGTATTGGTCAGTTACGACCTATTGTATTTTGGGGTATTTAAATCGCTGCATAGCTGACCAGGTAACCAGGGTCCACGTTTTCATAGCTTTTAAATGGTTGACATACAGTCCAAGATGAGTGGCTAAATTTTTTCTTTCAACGGTAACCATTTCTCCAAAGGGGTTCCTGACGTAATCCAATAATCTAGCCGTGTGTGTGTGTTGGTGACCACCTTAATCAGACCGGGATACCCACTGGGAGCCAGTTGGCGGGAGTCCGTCGTGAAACGGGTCGTGTCTGGATAGACGTGGTTTAGAGTCAACGATATTGAGGATTAATAGAGACT